>NW_026562584.1:35000-175000 GCF_027474105.1 Poeciliopsis prolifica | reverse complement strand
TCCCCGCGCTCAGGGCTTCGCCCTGAGCACGGGAACCCCTCTCACGCCTCTCTACCACCCTCCCAACAACACACCATATCTCCAAAACACTCCACCCAGGACCACCTCCAGACGCCTCAGCGAACCCCGAAACGCACTCTAGTGAGGTTCCCCAACAACCCCCAACGTAAACACTTAGAGCAATTTCACCCATTTTTCAACTTGCTCCCACCCAGTACATGACCTCTCCCGCACTCAGGGCTTCGCCTGAGCACGGGGAACCCGCTCCCGGCTCGATCCGACCTTCCTAGCCGGAGCTGAAAAATGAATGGGGGTCTATGCAGCTATAGGAAGGGGAGGGGCTAGTGCACCAAACTCACAGGGAACCTGGGGGGCCCATGGGGAGTCTACACACCGAGTTTCAGCCAATGAACCCCTTCCGTTCGGGAGTTATTTTGAATGAACCGTTTTTTGAAATGAATGGGTGTCTATGGCAGCTATGTCTTAGGAACCAGCCACCTCAGCCAAACTCACAGGGTCCGTGGGGGACCTCCTGGGGATCCTCTGTGCCAAGTTTGGTCCACCTGGGACTTTTACTTTTGAGTTATTGAGCGTGAGCACTTGAGATTTTTGGCTATCATCCTATATCCTAACCCTAACCCTTACCCTTACCCTAACCCTAACCCTAACCCTAACCTAACCCTAACCCCTAACCCTAACCCTAACCCTAACCCTAACCCTAACCCTTACCCTAACCCTAACCCTAACCCTAACCCTAACCCTAACCCTAGTGAGGTTCCCCCAACAACCCCCAACGTAAACACTTAGCAATTTCACCCATTTTTCAACTTGCTCCCACCCAAGTACATGACCTCTCCCCGCACTCAGGGCTTCGCCCTGAGCACGGGGGACGTGGTCTCGGGTCGCTACGACCTTCCTAGCCCGAGATATCACACTTTGAAAATCCACGCTCGGCCTACCAACCATGGTCTCGGGTCAAATTTTGACCGATTTTCACACATCACCCATCCACGCATATGACACATGCCCGCACTCAGGGCTTCGCCCTGAGCACGGGAAGCCCTCTCACGCCTCTCTACCACCCTCCCAACAACACACCATATCTCCAAAACACTCCACCCAGGACCACCTCCAGACGCCTCAGCGAGCCCCGAAACGCACTCTAGTGAGGTTTCCCCCAACGACCCCAACGTAAACACTTAGAGCAATTTCACCCATTTTTCAACTTGCTCCCACCAAGTACATGACCTCTCCCCGCACTCAGGGCTTCGCCCTGAGCACGGGGGACGTGGTCTCGGGTCGCTACGACCTCCTAGCCCGAGATATCACACTTTGAAAATCCACGCTCGGCCTACAACCATGGTCTCGGGGTCAAATTTTGACCGATTTTCACACATCACCCCATCCACGCATATGACATGCCCGCACTCAGGGCTTCGCCCTGAGCACGGGAAGCCCTCTCACGCCTCTCTACCACCCTCCCAACAACACACCATATCTCCAAAACACTCCACCCAGGACCACCTCCAGACGCCTCAGCGAGCCCCGAAACGCACTCTAGTGAGGTTCCCCCAACGACCCCCAACGTAAACACTTAGAGCAATTTCACCCATTTTTCAACTTGCTCCCACCCAAGTACATGACCTCTCCCCGCACTCAGGGCTTCGCCCTGAGCACGGGGAACCCGCTCCCGGCTCGATCCGACCTTCCTAGCCGGAGCTGAAAAATGAATGGGGGTCTATGGCAGCTATAGGAAGGGGAGGGGCTAGGGCCACCAAACTCACAGGGAACCTGGGGGGGCCCATGGGGAGTCTACACACCGAGTTTGGTCCCCTGAGCACTTATGGTTTTTGAGTTATTGAGCGTGTGAGCACTTTTTGAAATGAATGGGTGTCTATGGCAGCTATGTCTTAGGAACCAGCCACTTCCACCAAATTCACAGGGTACCTGGGGGACCTCCTGGGGATCCTCTGTGCCAAGTTTGGTCCACCTGGACTTTTACTTTTTGAGTTATTGAGCGTGAGCACTTGAGATTTTTGGCTATCATCCTATATCCTACCCTACCCTAACCCTAACCCTAACCCTAACCCTAACCCTAACCCTAACCCTAACCCTAACCCTAACCCTTACCCTAACCCTAACCCTAACCCTTACCCTAACCCTAACCCTCTCGGGTCGCTACGACCTTCCTAGCCCGAGATATCACACTTTGAAAATCCACGCTCGGCCTACCAACCATGGTCTCGGGGTCAAATTTTGACCGATTTTCACACATCACCCCATCCACGCATATGACACATGCCCGCACTCAGGGCTTCGCCCTGAGCACGGGAACCCCTCTCACGCCTCTCTACCACCCCCCAACAACACACCATATCTCCAAAACACTCCACCCAGGACCACCTCCAGACCTCAGCGAGCCCCGAAAACGCACTCTAGTGAGGTTCCCCCAACAACCCCCAACGTAAACACTTAGAGCAATTTCACCCATTTTTCAACTTGCTCCCACCCAAGTACATGACCTCTCCCCGCACTCAGGGCTTCGCCCTGAGCACGGGGGACGTGGTCCAGGTCGCTACGACCTTCCTAGCCCGAGATATCACACTTTGAAAATCCACGCTCGGCCTACCAACCATGGTCTCGGGGTCAAATTTTGACCGATTTTCACACATCACCCCAGCCACGCATATGACACATCCCCGCGCTCAGGGCTTCGCCCTGAGCACGGGAACCCCTCTCACGCCTCTCTACCACCCTCCCAACAACACCCCATATCTCCAAAACACTCCACCCAGGACCACCTCCAGACGCCTCAGCGAGCCCCGAAACGCACTCTAGTGAGGTTCCCCCAACAACCCCCAACATCAACACTTAGAGCAATTTCACCCATTTTTCAACTTGCTCCCACCCAAGTACATGACCTCTCCCCGCACTCAGGGCTTCGCCCTGAGCACGGGGAACCCGCTCCCGGCTCGATCCGACCTTCCTAGCCGGAGATGAAAAATGAATGGGGGTCTATGGCAGCTATAGGAAGGGGAGGGGCTAGGGCCACCAAACTCACGGGGGACCTGGGGGGGCCCATGGGGAGTCTACACACCGAGTTTGGGTCCCCTGAGCACTTATGGTTTTTGAGTTATTGAGCGTGAGCACTTTTTTGAAATGAATGGGTGTCTATGGCAGCTATGTCTTAGGAACCAGCCACTTCCACCAAATTCACAGGGTACCTGGGGGACCTCCTGGGGATCCTCTGTGCCAAGTTTGGTCCACCTGGGACTTTTACTTTTTTGAGTTATTGAGCGTGAGCACTTGAGATTTTTGGCTATCATCCTATATCCTAACCCTAACCCTAACCCTCTCACGCCTCTCTACCACCCTCCCAACAACACACCATATCTCCAAAACACTCCACCCAGGACCACCTCCAGACGCCTCAGCGGCCCCGAAACGCACTCTAGTGAGGTTCCCCCAAACGACCCCCAACGTAAACACTTAGAGCAATTTCACCCATTTTCAACTTGCTCCCACCCAAGTACATGACCTCCCCGCACTCAGGGCTTCGCCCTGAGCACGGGGAACCCGCTCCGGCTCGATCCGACCTTCCTAGCCGGAGATGAAAAATGAATGGGGGTCTATGGCAGCTATAGGAAGGGGAGGGGCTAGGCCACCAAACTCACAGGGAACCTGGGGGGCCCATGGGGAGTCTACACACCGAGTTTCAGCCAATGAACCCCTTCCGTTCGGGAGTTATTTTGAATGAACCGTTTTTTGAAATGAATGGGTGTCTATGGCAGCTATGTCTTAGGAACCAGCCACCTCAGCCAAACTCACAGGGTCCGTGGGGGACCTCCGGGGATCCTCTGTGCCAAGTTTGGTCCACCTGGACCTTACTTTTTGAGTTATTTTGAATGAACCACTTCGATTTTTGGTTTTCATCCCTATATCCTAACCCTAACCCTAACCCTAACCCTAACCCTAACCCTAACCCTAACCCTAACCCTAACCCTAACCCTAACCCTAACCCTACCCTAACCCTAACCCTAACCCTACCCTAACCCTAACCCTAACCCTGAGCACGGGGGACGTGGTCCCGGGTCGCTACGACCTCCTAGCCCGAGATATGACACTTTGAAAATCCACGCTCGGCCTACCTACCATGGTCTCGGGGTCAAATTTTGACCGATTTTCACACATACCCCAGCCACGCATATGACACATCCCCGCGCTCAGGGCTTCGCCCTGAGCACGGGAACCCCTCTCACGCCTCTCTACCACTCTCCCAACAACACACCATATCTCCAAAACACTCCACCCAGGACCACCTCCAGACGCCTCAGCGAGCCCCGAAACGCACTCTAGTGAGGTTCCCCCAACAACCCCCAACGTAAACACTTAGAGCAATTTCACCCATTTTTCAACTTGCTCCCACCCAAGTACATGACCTCTCCCCGCACTCAGGGCTTCGCCCTGAGCACGGGAACCCGCTCCCTCGATCCGACCTTCCTAGCCGGAGATGAAAAATGAATGGGGGTCTATGGCAGCTATGGGAGGGAGGGGCTAGGGCCACCAAACTCACAGGGAACCTGGGGGGGCCCATGGGGAGTCTACACACCGAGTTTGGTCCCTGAGCACTTATGGTTTTTGAGTTATTGAGCGTGAGCACTTTTTTTGAAATGAATGGGTGTCTATGGCAGCTATGTCTTAGGAACCAGCCACTTCCACCAAATTCACAGGGTACCTGGGGGACCTCCTGGGGATCCTCTGTGCCAAGTTTGGTCCACCTGGGACTTTTACTTTTTGAGTTTATTGAGCGTGAGCACTTGAGATTTTTGGCTATCATCCTATATCCTAACCCTAACCCTAACCCTAACCCTAACCCTAACCCTAACCCTAACCCTAACCTTACCCTAACCCTAACCCTAACCCTACCACTACCCTAACCCTAACCCCTAACTTGCTCCCACCCAGTACATGACCTCTCCCCGCACTCAGGGCTTCGCCCTGAGCACGGGGGACGTGGTCCCGGGTCGCTACGACCTTCTAGCCCGAGATATGACACTTTGAAAATCCACGCTCGGCCTACCTACCATGTCTCGGGGTCAAATTTTGACCGATTTTCACACATCACCCCATCCACGCATATGACACATCCCCGCGCTCAGGGCTTCGCCCTGAGCACGGGAAGCCCTCTCACGCCTCTCTACCACCCTCCCAACAACACACCATATCTCCAAAACACTCCACCCAGGACCACCTCCAGACGCCTCAGCGAGCCCCGAAACGCACTCTAGTGAGGTTCCCCCAACAACCCCCAACGTAAACACTTAGAGCAATTTCACCCATTTTTCAACTTGCTCCCACCCAAGTACATGACCTCTCCCCGCACTCAGGGCTTCGCCCTGAGCACGGGGGACGTGGTCCCGGGTCGCTACGACCTTCCTAGCCCGAGATATCACACTTTGAAAATCCACGCTCGGCCTACCTACCATGGTCTCGGGGTCAAATTTTGACCGATTTTCACACATCACCCCATCCACGCATATGACACATCCCCGCGCTCAGGGCTTCGCCCTGAGCACGGGAACCCCTCTCACGCCTCTCTACCACCCTCCCAACAACACACCATATCTCCAAAACACTCCACCCAGGACCACCTCCAGACGCCTCAGCGAGCCCCGAAACGCACTCTAGTGAGGTTCCCCCAACAACCCCCAACGTAAACACTTAGAGCAATTTCACCCATTTTTCAACTTGCTCCACCCAAGTACATGACCTCTCCCCGCACTCAGGGCTTCGCCCTGAGCACGGGGAACCCGCTCCCGGCTCGATCCGACTTCCTAGCCGGAGATGAAAAATGAATGGGGGTCTATGGCAGCTATAGGAAGGGGAGGGGCTAGGGCCACCAAACTCACAGGGAACCTGGGGGGCCCATGGGGAGTCTACACACCGAGTTTGGTCCCCTGAGCACTTATGGTTTTTGAGTTATTGAGCGTGAGCACTTTTTTGAAATGAATGGGTGTCTATGGCAGCTATGTCTTAGGAACCAGCCACTTCCACCAAATTCACAGGGTACCTGGGGGACCTCCTGGGGATCCTCTGTGCCAAGTTTGGTCCACCTGGGACTTTTACTTTTTGAGTTATTGAGCGTGAGCACTTGAGATTTTTGGCTATCATCCTATATCCTAACCCTAACCCTAACCCTCTCTACCACCCTCCCAACAACACCCCATATCTCCAAAACACTCCACCCAGGACCACCTCCAGACGCCTCAGCGGGCCCCGAAACGCACTCTAGTGAGGTTCCCCCAACAACCCCCAACGTAAACACTTAGAGCAATTTCACCCATTTTTCAACTTGCTCCCACCCAAGTACATGACCTCTCCCCGCACTCAGGGCTTCGCCCTGAGCACGGGGAACCCGCTCCCGGCTCGATCCGACCTTCCTAGCCGGAGATGAAAAATGAATGGGGGTCTATGGCAGCTATAGGAAGGGGAGGGGCTAGGGCCACCAAACTCACAGGGAACCTGGGGGGGCCCATGGGGAGTCTACACACCGAGTTTCAGCCAATGAACCCCTTCCGTTCGGGAGTTATTTTGAATGAACCGTTTTTGAAATGAATGGGTGTCTATGGCAGCTATGTCTTAGGAACCAGCCACCTCAGCCAAACTCACAGGGTCCGTGGGGGACCTCCTGGGGATCCTCTGTGCCAAGTTTGGTCCACCTGGGACCTTTACTTTTTGAGTTATTTTGAATGAACCACTTCGATTTTTGGTTTTCATCCCTATATCCTAACCCTAACCCTAACCCTAACCCTAACCCTAACCCTAACCCTAACCCTAACCCTAACCCTAACCCTAACCCTAACCCTAACCCTAACCCTAACCCTAACCCTAACCCTAACCCCTAACCCTAACCCTAACCCTAACCCTAACCCTAACCCTAACCCCAATCCTAACCCTAACCCTAACCCTAACCCTAACCCTACCCTAACCCTAACCCTAACCCTAACCCTTACCCTAACCCTAACCCTTCAACTTTCTCCCACCCACGTAAACGACCTCTCCCCGCACTCAGGGCTTCGCCCTGAGCACGGGGGACGTGGTCCCGGGTCGCTACGACCTTCCTAGCCCGAGATATGACACTTTGAAAATCCACGCTCGGCCTACCAACCATGGTCTCGGGGTCAAATTTTGACCGATTTTCACACATCACCCCATCCACGCATATGACACATGCCCGCACTCAGGGCTTCGCCCTGAGCACGGGAAGCCCTCTCACGCCTCTCTACCACCCTCCCAACAACACAACATATCTCCAAAACACTCCACCCAGGACCACCTCCAGACGCCTCAGCGGGCCCCGAAACGCACTCTAGTGAGGTTCCCCCAACAACCCCCAACGTAAACACTTAGAGCAATTTCACCCATTTTTCAACTTGCTCCCACCCAAGTACATGACCTCTCCCCGCACTCAGGGCTTCGCCCTGAGCACGGGGGACGTGGTCCCGGGTCGCTACGACCTTCCTAGCCGGAGATGAAAAATGAATGGGGGTCTATGGCAGCTATAGGAAGGGGAGGGGCTAGGGCCACCAAACTCACAGGGAACCTGGGGGGGCCCATGGGGAGTCTACACACCGAGTTTGGTCCCCTGAGCACTTATGGTTTTTGAGTTATTGAGCGTGAGCACTTTTTTGAAATGAATGGGTGTCTATGGCAGCTATGTCTTAGGAACCAGCCACTTCCACCAAATTCACAGGGTACCTGGGGGACCTCCTGGGGATCCTCTGTGCCAAGTTTGGTCCACCTGGGACTTTTACTTTTGAGTTATTGAGCGTGAGCACTTGAGATTTTTGGCTATCATCCTATATCCTAACCCTAACCCTAAGACCAAACCCTAAAGACCAAAACCCTAAAGACCAAAACCCTAAAGACCAAAACCCTAAAGACCAAAACCCTAAAGACCAAACCCTAAAGACCAAAACCCTAAAGACCAAAACCCTAAAGACCAAAACCCTAAAGACCAAAACCCTAAAGACCAAAACCCTAAAGACCAAAACCCTAAAGACCAAAACCCTAAAGACCAAAACCCTAAAGACCAAAACCCTAAAGACCAAAACCCTAAAGACCAAAACCCTAAAGACCAAACCCTAAAGACCAAAACCCTAAAGACCAAAACCCTAAAGACCAAAACCCTAAAGACCAAAACCCTAAAGACCAAAACCCTAAAGACCAAAACCCTAAAGACCAAAACCCTAAAGACCAAAACCCTAAAGACCAAAACCCTAAAGACCAAAACCCTAAAGACCAAAACCCTAAAGACCAAAACCCTAAAGACCAAAACCCTAAAGACCAAAACCCTAAAGACCAAAACCCTAAAGACCAAAACCCTAAAGACCAAAACCCTAAAGACCAAAACCCTAAAGACCAAAACCCTAAAGACCAAAACCCTAAAGACCAAAACCCTAAAGACCAAAACCCTAAAGACCAAAACCCTAAAGACCAAAACCCTAAAGACCAAAACCCTAAAGACCAAAACCCTAAAGACCAAAACCCTAAAGACCAAAACCCTAAAGACCAAAACCCTAAAGACCAAAACCCTAAAGACCAAAACCCTAAAGACCAAAACCCTAAAGACCAAAACCCTAAAGACCAAAACCCTAAAGACCAAAACCCTAAAGACCAAAACCCTAAAGACCAAAACCCTAAAGACCAAAACCCTAAAGACCAAAACCCTAAAGACCAAAACCCTAAAGACCAAAACCCTAAAGACCAAAACCCTAAAGACCAAAACCCTAAAGACCAAAACCCTAAAGACCAAAACCCTAAAGACCAAAACCCTAAAGACCAAAACCCTAAAGACCAAAACCCTAAAGACCAAAACCCTAAAGACCAAAACCCTAAAGACCAAAACCCTAAAGAAAGGTTTTCCCAGGGCCACCTATTCCTTAAAAATGATTAAGTTGAATGTATAAATTCATTTAGAAATTTAAAATTTCTAAATGAAAATATACATTTCACATTTTACATATACAAGCAATAATTTACTTTTCTGTAGAGTTGAATATTAACATTATAAATCTCTTGTCTTAAATCCTTTAAGTTTTTAGCCATTTCATTTAGAAGTGCATAGAAATTGAACTTAAATTTCTATGAACAGGGATCCACATTTGGCATGTACTCCACAATGCAAAATTCTACATGTAATTTTATTGTCCTGCAAGGTTACAGCTACAATTGCTAGAGGCAATTTGGCTAAGGTAAGAGAAGCACTTGATCCTAAATACTTTCTGGGGGGAACAAAATTCTGTAAGTCATATTTTTTTCAGATTGGTGCATAAGTTACATATTTTTCAAGTTTAACCATTCATTTACAATTCTCCTTTAAATAATTTACCAATTTGTGGAAATAAAGACTTTAAGATTTACAGTTAACACTGGGAATTTTTGGTAAAAAATGTTACAATACTATAAATTGCTGCTGTTGTGAATGGTCACTTTCTGTCACTGACCTTTCAAACTGACCTCTCAATTTAAAATTGAACTTTAAATTGAACTCCAAATTTAAAATTTATCTTTAAATTGGATTAAATTAAATATTGCAACTCTACTATATAGTAAATGGAATTTTATTTTAAAAAATCTACAAATATTTTTACTAGGTTTTTCCAGAGCACTACTCTTTAAAGAGATGGAGCTACTGGGGTTAAATAGTGGCCAAAAAATGAACATTGAAGGTGCCAGTTAGAGATTTAGGATTAGCCAATAGTTGGCAAAATGTTCTACAAAGATCTCTGTGGCACATGAAGAGCATCATGCTCTTTTTACATAGAAGCAGCTAAAAATGTCAGCTAAGCTTGATAACTGACTTTTCAGAGTGAAAATTGGACCCTGACATTTTACTACAACAGAAAAAGTGCCCATTGAAGGCCAGATGCCCATATGTAAAAGGTGGAAAACTTCAACAATCCAATGCAGAGTTAAAGGGCATCACCAAAAATTAGGGTGCATTTTCTCTTCTAACAGGCAGATTACAATTGTTACAAGGCCGTTTACACATAAATATAAGCATGATCCCATAAGTGGAAAGTTAGGGGAAACCAAACCATCCAAAACATTTTAAGTAGGTTTGGCGTGAATAAAATTAAATGTCATAATATATTCAGAGATTGAAATTAACTGTTTAGAACAGCAGCAATGAAATTGGCTTAGATAAATGTTACCCTTTAGGGAGATGGATTTAGCCTCTACCCGTTAGCAGTACTTTGAATAGGCCACATTTCTGAAAGAGTTACAGCTATTCTGTGTATTGTTTTGGAACTCAAATATCCTAATCTGAACAGACACTAAAGAGTTTTGGATTTCATCCAGTTGTTTAACTGTTGTCTTTTACATTTAAAATAAATCTCCTGATGTTAATTTTTCTCATCATGTCAAAATAATTTTATTTGGGCTGATTGGGACCTAACCCTGCAATAATAATCCATGCCATGCTAGCGCTCAGATCATAGGAAGTTAAAGCTATTGACTTTAAGCTGAAGATTTTCTGAAATTAAAATTCTTAAGCATTTCTAAGCTGTAGGACTGAATACAGAATACCAGCTGGAGTGCATGTTGCTGTGTGAGGCTATTCCTCTAGAAGACTGGACTGCATTTAAGACTCCCGAGTCCTGGAGTCACCTTTCCCACGTGCTGTTCCTATAGGCGGAACCTGGGAAGGCTGATACGTACCGCGCCCCTGGTTTAAAAAACACACTGTCCGTTAACACCGCAAGGTGGAACCAGCATGCCCAGGAAGCAGAAGAGTTCTCCGTTGATTCTCTACTGGTCTGAGTTGAATCCTGGCAGCCTGCAAGTTTACTGACTCACCTTAGTTTCCAGTGCAGAGTGAACTGCACACCAGTAGATCTCCAACAGGTTGTTACAGAGACCAAGAAAGATGAGAAAAAGCAGAAATAGCAAGCTGTTGCCACCCAATGATCCTCCCAGGAAAAAAGAACCTGGACACCATCAAGCTGCTGCCTTCCTGATCTCCAGAGAACTGCTGGGATTCAAGCCACCAACCTTGAAATGAGAACAAAGAGCAATTCTAGTGCCATCATACACCGCAAGACCTCTAGAATGCTCGTTATTTGTGGTCCAAGAAAATGCATGATCACATTCACAAAAGGACGCCACTTACCGAAAGCTGTCAGTAGGGGAGTCTGCAGCAGGTAGCAGTTCAACAATCCACACCCCATTCTGACTCATGGTGCTGATTTTCTACATGTTTCCAAGGTCATTTTCAGACATCAAAGTCCACGGATGATATTCAGAGCTGTGTTTAACACTCATTTCTGCAACCAAGCAGAAGTTCAGAGATGAGATGTTCAAGTTTGGCTGTGATTTATTTAAAAAATAACTGATGTTAGGGATAAGTACCAGCGAGGAAATTCCTAGCCAGTTTTTGATTAGGCTGAAAAATGAATGGAAGTCTATAGGAGCTATATGAAGACAGTGAGCTAGGACTACCAGGCTCACTGAGGGCTGGAGGGCGTATGCATAACAAGTTTGGTAAATTGAGCACTTATACTTTTTTAGTTATTTTGAATGAGCAATTTTTAAAATAATGGGAAATAACAGCTGCTATGGTACAGAAATGAGCTACTCCCACCAAACTTGGAGAGTATGTTTGATGATCCGACCAATTTTTGTTTTCCAGCTACTCCAAGTGCCCCATCGATCAAGCGGGCTTTTATTCCTGTGTGCCCTAACCCAGCACTGTTTGAGTGCAACAGTAGAAATCACTCCTGAGCAGTGAGTGAAGCATGGAGTAATGCTGTTTCAGGCTTTCTTTGGCCATTCACCTCCACCACATGCAGGAGGTGAACTATCTGGGGTCTGCCTCAGAGAAAGTACTCATGTAAATACTGCTGCACCTCCCACTTATAGGAAGAAGGTAGGAAAACAAGCACTCACCTGCAGCCCTGTGAATCCAACTGTAACACCTACATATGAATCTCTACATGAAGCTGTTTAAAGGTCATTGATGGGTGACTTTTGAAAATATCTCTGCTAATTTCCTAATGGAACCACATCAAAGTTTATCCTAAATAGAAACGAGTTACTGTGTCTTATCAAGTAAATGTTTAAGTTCATACTCTTGTGAATTTTCCAAATCTATTTTTATAAAGTGGCTTTTAATTTGAAAAAGATTCTACACCAGGGCTAATCAAATTCAGGCCTAATGGGTCAGTTGATGTTTCCTCTTTCCAACACACTTGAATGAAATAGTTGAATCCTGAGTGGTGAGTTAAGTTTTCAGAACCCTTCTATGAATATCATCGTCACTCATGTGTGTTGAAACAGACATTCATCTAAAACCTGCTGATTCTGGCACATGTAGAACAAGTGCCTGACAAAAGTGCGATATAAATAAAATTACCCTGAAGGCTTGGGGTTGACGTTCCCTGGTCTAAACTTTGAACTTAACCAGATCAACATTGCCTGAGCTCATGGTCTGTTGACGGGTTTGGTTCAGTGGTCCATCTATTTAACAAAAGATAATTGCTGTCAGGAGTGCTAATATCTAATCCCAAAGAGCTACCATGTTTTATATGCATCCCTGCTCCAACATGTCTGGTTCAAGTTCATGGTTTATTAAAGTTCTTGGTTTATTAGCAGACCTCTGAAGAGCTGAGAGGGAAGTCAGCCTTTTGACTTTAAAGCAGGAATGCATGTAAAGTTGCATTCCTGCAGTTGCATACCATTTAGGATGGTAACTAAATGTCTGAAGACGAACCAACTGACTCACATCTTCCTTAATTAACCATCTGAACAAAGTTTTTATGAAAATTTATTAATAAAATGTTGGGTTAGGGTCTTAAATATAAAACCCTCTGATGAACATTTTAGATCATAACTTAGGAAAAGAAAGGCCTAGAAAAATCCAGCATGTTTTCATGTATCTTTCTCCTGAAGGTGACATTATGGAGTTATCATGTTTGTAGATCTAAAACTTGCAAATCATGAAGCTTAAACTGAAATGTATTTTTCTTTAACAACATGTTCAGCTGATTATCAGTTGTTGCAATGGGATGTCCATCTGATTCTGTAATCTGGGACAGATATGCAACACAGTCTTCATTTATGAATTATGCTTTATTTGTTTTTTACACAGGTTAGTTTTCTACATTTCCTAAACGTCTACAGGTGAACAGTAACTTGCTAACAGAAGAGATTTTATTTATCTACCTGAGTCTTGAAGTCACATTGCCAAATATTGCATATTCAGTTTTATATATTATATATTTCCTTCTGTCCATTTCAACATAAACAGGTTGATTTGGATTATCATTAAGGAAAATTCTGCCTTTTAATTATGCTAGAAGTGACTTTCATAAATACTCAGATTATTGATATCAGGATTTCTGAAACACATTATGATCCATGAACACGTATTAAACAATGAAAGAGTGATTAAAGAGCCACAGCAACAATGAGCATTGGAATCAAGATACAGGATTCATTATTTTCATATAACATAAAAGCACAGACATAGATAACTGCACAAAGTTGATCAGATTTTTCAAGTTAATTTCAACACACATGCTGCAGGGAAGCTACACCTCACCTCAGTTTTACACAGTTAAAAATGTCGATATAATTTATCCTTTATGTTGCATTTCTGCAAAAATTCTCTATTAAATCTTTCTAGTTTTAATAGAAGGAAACATGTCATTCAGAGAGAAGGTACAACAGAGTGACTTCATGCTGACAAGGAACTGATGTGTTGTTTTAGTGGCTGTCAATGCAACAGTGCTGCAGATTAGTTTCCTAAACTGAACAGGCTCAGCTACATACTGTCTTGGCAGATCCAATACATATTTGATAGATTCCTCTTTATCTAAAGTTGTTCATTCAAACGCTGAGTAAAGTTTTCAGGGAAAAGTCCTCTTTGTGCTCCAACGCCAAGGTTTGACCAGTCGCTTTCTTTCATGCCTGTGAGCCAGCCTGCTTCCTGTAACACAAATCTCATAATCAGATGAATGTTTGAATATTTCTTACTGCTTGTTTTCTTGCAGCTCCTGTTGCTCTTACTTGATCTTCCACTGAAGCAGTAGGCACCACCAGAACCACATCTCCTCTCTTCAGTTCAAGCTCATCTGAATTTGCAGCCTCAAAATCATGCATGGTCTCCACCTGAAGCATGAAAGCAATATTCAAGAAACCACTTAAATCCCAAACAGGTCAAATCAGTAGGTTTGTTTTACAAGACCTGCCTTGTACAGAAAGTCATCAGGAAATCCTGATGGACTCATGTGTTTGAGGCCGCGGCTTTGTGGCGTCGCCCCGTCGTCGCCGACAGCTGTAGGTGAGATGATGTCAGCATCTCTGTCATCGTCACCTTCGTTACTGGAGGCAGGTTCAATCACTACAGAGGGGATGGGCATCTTCTCCTGCACACAAGTTCAGTTTCCACCATTTCAATTTATTTATCCAAGGACAAAATAAGAAAAAGGCTTTGGACCATGAAACTTCAAGTCTTTTTTAAATTCATTTATCCAGGTTATATTGATAGCTACAGAAATATTCTTAAGATTAAATGAGAAAATGTTTGCATAACAGGTGATGTTTCCAAATAGTGATTTATTAAGCCAATAATTATGTTTTCCAGTGACTTGGTCCGGACTCGTGTCCAGTTGGACTTACCGATGGAGCGCTTTCACCTCCAGATGATTTGGTCTCAGCCACAAGAACCTGTTCAAATATTGCAATCAGATTCTATTTGTTTCATTAACAAACGAGCAGGACACAGATTCTCAATAACTGAGAAAATAACTGAGAATTCTCACTAAACTATTGGCACAAGATAAGCATCGTTACTGATTTACTACAACTGACAACCTTGATTTTATCAAATTTTGAAATATCGGCATATCTGTCCATTTAATATGTTTGTAATTAAAGAATGGTTGCTAATGTCTTCTCATCACTGCTGTTTAGTCCACTTTAATAATTCATAATGAGCTTTGTTAAAGATGCTTTAATGGTCATTAAAGCATCATTTTCACTTTTTGTCCAAAACAGACAAAAGTGAAAATGATGCTTTAATGTGAGAAGGCAACTGAACTGGAGAGTCGCTCCAAAGACAGGATGCTAACTCCAGCAGGGCATTGTGGGTAATGTATTCCTCTCTGCAAGATGACAACAGGTCTGAATGTCGACAGAGAGAACAAGCAGAATAGAAATAAAGTTGTTTTACTGTTTGACAAATTAGTTTTCCTTTACTGAGTCGAAATGCAGCTGAAAACCTAACTGGACTCATTTGTTAGAACATAATCATCAAAAGCCTGAAATATTTCATGTCTCATAAGTATATGAGTCATAGTTTGTCACATTTTTCAACAAACTAATTTTATCAGCAGCAATTATGTAATATTAAATTATTCACTGAGGTAAATGAGCAATTTAGTTCTTGTATCTTGACAGAAACCAAACAGTTTATAGATTTATAAACAGTTTATAGATTTATAAACAGTTTATAGATTTATGTTTCTAGATATTAATAAACTGCAGCAGTTTCCTCAGCTGTTATTTATTTCTAGAAATAAAGTTGCTGCCATCATTTGGTGATTCCTGGACCAGCCTGGTTTAGTGGGACAGACTCACTGCGGTGGTAACGACACCTGCAGGAGCGCTAGCGTTAGCGGCTAACAGGCCATGTCCAGACAAGTCTGAATGGAGGAAACCTTCAGCCACTAAAATCTGACGCCGCTCCATTTTTGTTTCCTTTTTGTGAAGAAGAAAGTTGCGCTGGTCTTCTTCAGAGGTTTTGTGTCGATTCCTTCAGTAGTTCTTGGTGCAGCGCCCCCACAGGCGACGGGGGAAACAGGTTTTTCTGTTAGTTTGGGCCGTTTGTTTCACTGCAGTGTGAATGTGAACTAGAGTTCACAGCGTGCGCCAACGGGCCGACACGCTCGATGAGGCGTCTACGTATCCATGTTTATGACATGCCTGGTATGAGGGATTGATGGAATGTCAACGTCACAATGCAAGCGATTGTTGCCCCCTGCTGGTCAATAGGAGCCATGCTACAAGTCACTCAATGTAATTTGCTGGCTTTAGTTCCAGATTGTTTTCTCTATTTTGAATGATTCTGAGCATCCTGCAGGGGATGATAACTGGGGTCAAATGTTAACATAAATATGGTTGAATTGAAATGATCTTTGCTTTGTAAAGGGCCTTGAGAAGACATTTGTTGTGAAAACAAACAGAATTAAACTGAATAGGAAATGTTGAACAGAAAATTTAACAAGAAATATAAAAAGTAATTGATTTAACAAACCTCAGCAGGCTCTGGCTTCTCTGGACTTCCAGGTTTGGTCTGAAGAGAAACAAGAAATGAAACAGAACAATAAAAAGGTTCACAAGTTATGCTCGACTTTGACAAAGTTAAATTGATGTTCTGTGAAAAAAAGTGTGTTTTGATTGAGCCTAAAACTAACCCTAACCCTTCCTCTTTGCCTCAAACTCTCACTGACACCATGTTGGTTGTTTTCTACGAGCAGCGTGATTGGTAGAACATCTTCGGGTTGGGAGAGGCCAGGGACTACTGATGCATTTGTAGGGTGTCAGATAAACTATACTTGCAGTGAATTTAACGGCAAACATTTATTGTGATGAGAATTTATACTCTGTGATTATGATAGAGCCCTTTCAACAATCATAATATGAAAAAGTGGCAATACATCAAATATTATCGATACATCGCCTGATGATGTTGCTGATCAAGAAGGAATTTCACATTAACCCGGCATTTAGGGAGACTTTAAAGTTATGGTGATGATGATGATAAGATTGATAATGATGATCAGACTGATGATGATGAGATTGATGATGATGATGAGATTGATGATGAGACTGATGATAATGATGGTTAGACTGATGATGATGAGATTGATGATGAGACTGATGATAATAATGGTTAGACTGATGATGATGATAAGATTGATAATGATGATCAGACTGATGATGATGATAAGATTGATAATGATGATCAGACTGATGATGATGATAAGATTGATAATGATGATCAGACTGATGATGATGAGATTGATGATGAGACTGATGGTTAGACTGATGATGATGATAAGATTGATAATGATGATCAGACTGATGATGATGAGATTGATGATGAGACTGATGATAATGATGGTTAGACTGATGATGATGATAAGATTGATAATGATGATCAGACTGATGATGATGATAAGATTGATAATGATGATCAGACTGATGATGATGAGATTGATGATGAGACTGATGATAATGATGGTTAGACTGATGATGATGAGATTGATGATGAGACTGATGATAATAATGGTTAGACTGATGATGATAAGATTGATAATGATGATCAGACTGATGATGATGATAAGATTGATAATGATGATCAGACTGATGATGATGAGATTGATGATGAGACTGATGATAATGATGGTTAGACTGATGATGATAAGATTGATAATGATGATCAGACTGATGATGATGAGATTGATGATGAGACTGATGATAATGATGGTTAGACTGATGATGATGATAAGATTGATAATGATGATCAGACTGATGATGATGATAAGATTGATAATGATGATCAGACTGATGATGATGAGATTGATGATGAGACTGATGATAATAATGGTTAGACTGATGATGATGATAAGATTGATAATGATGATCAGACTGATGATGAGATTGATGATGATGACCAGACTGATGATGATGATGAGCACACTGATGATGACGATGGTATTAATTGGTTTTGGAGCATTTCTACTCACAGCTGGCTCTTCCTCCTGCTGATTCTCTGAAGGTTTGTCGTTCTCTTCTTCATCATCAGCAGGAGCCTCATGTTCTTGGGCTTCACCAGCAGGGGGAGCTGGAGCTTCCTCCACTTTTGACTCCAGAGGCTGCTGTTCTTCATCAGCAAGAAGAGGTGGACTCGCACACTTTTCTCCAGCAGGGGGTGCTGTGGCCTCTTTGAATTCATTGGTTGTTTGTTTCAGTGATGCTGCGGGATCTTCTTCTGTTAATTCACTCTCATTCTTCAGCAGAGAAACATTTTTGGAGCTCAAAGTGAGTTCAATCAGTCACTCTGGTACCTGAAGTTCTACAGAAATCAGCCCAACGATCCGAAGACGTAACTTTTCTAAGCTGACATGATTTAAATACTTCTATCTTAAGTAAACCTTCCACATCCACTAAAACAGTCTCTTCTAATTTCTAACAACAAAGGCTAAATGACGAAACCAGCTAATCTCTTCCAATTGAAGCCTCTTAATAAACACTGTTTTAATATTTAAGGAAGAAAAGTTTTTGTTTCAGAAAAAAAGTAAACATGTCACAAATAAACACACAAATGTTGAGAAACTCACCATCTTATCGAAATCTGTAAAAAATGATGGCGCAGAAGCATCCTGAAGGTTGCATGCAACAAAAACAGAAAATAAATTAATAAGAAGCAATCATTCTTAATAACATAATTCAGGGATAAAGACTAAAGAGTGAAATTAGGGTAGACAAACAAACACTAGGAAAGGAGGAAGAAGATGATATTTTGATCTACATGCTGGTTGGGTCTCAGTCCTCTTTAAAAGTTACTTCTGTCAAGTACAAAGCTCAATATCTGAAGTCTGCTCTCCTGAAGATAAAACATTGAGGTCATAAAAATCATTTACTATTAATGTGGAATAAGATTAAAAAAAAAAAACATTTGGAAAAATATTGTAAAACTACAGAATAATTCACACTGAAGTAAGTGAAAGTCTCCATATAATATATATTGAACACAGAGTTCAACAAGCAAAGATGATAAATATCTTAAACTTGTCCTTTGTTTATCACTTCACCAGCTCATTTACCTAGAAAGGTCTATTCAATTCCACTAAATTACATTTGAGCAATACCCAAACATAATATTTGGGGTATGAAGCTGGCTGAGGTGAAAAGATGGTTTGAACGTCAAATGGGTCTGACGGTACCAACAGAAGACTTTTAGAGACAGGAAATAGGATGAGAAGGAGTTCAGGCTGGGATCCTGCGTCTACAAATATTTGATTCAGTTCCTGAGTCTGTGAAAGGGTAAAAGAAAGGAATGAACTTGTATTGACCTATTTACTACTGTACACTAATCTACCATACTGGAGGAGGAAGAAGGAAGACAAAGTACCTCTTCCTTTCCTGTATCTAGCTCTTGGTACAACTTTCCCAATCTCCGGTTTGCAGCCTCGTCTTCGGACATATCTGAATTTTCTTGTTCTTTGTGATTTCTGGGTTTGGTAACTTCTTTCTTTCCCTCTGCTGCAGTTCCACACATGTAGTTTGGGTAAGTGACAGTAGAGTTGAAGCCATGTCTGTCACTATAAACCAAGGTGTTGGACAATGGATCTTCAGTTCCTGAGGCAGGTGTTGGAAAGCTTTTGGCCAAATGTTCTGGATTCTGCCCAGATCCAGCAATTTCACAAACAACAACACTGGAGTTCACAAAAGATCCAGCAAATCGGTCGGACGCAGCAACATCCTTGTTGTCGCTAAATTGGACTTTAGCAAATGTTTCAGATTCAAACCCAACTCCACCCTGTGATTCTGCGAATGGATCCGATTCAAACCCAACTCCACCCTGTGATTCTGCGAACGGATCCGATTCAAACCCAACTCCACCCTGTGATTCTGCGAACGGATCCGATTCAAACCCAACTCCACCCGGCGATTCTGCGAACGGGTCCAATTCAAACCCAACTCCACCCGGCGATTCTGCGAACGGGTCCAATTCAAACCCAACTCCACCCTGTGATTCTGCGAATGGATCCGATTCAAACCCAACTCCACCCTGTGATTCTGCAAACGGATCCGATTCAAACCCAACTCCACCCGGCGATTCTGCGAACGGGTCCAATTCAAACCCAACTCCACCCGGCGATTCTGCGAACGGGTCCAATTCAAACCCAACTCCACCCTGTGATTCTGCGAATGGATCCGATTCAAACCCAACTCCACCCAGTGATTCTGCCAATGGATCCGATTCACCTCCACCCTGTGATTCTGTGAACGGAAATGAATCCAGCTCAGTCGGGTCAGAATCAACTGTTTTGGCAGACAGTTCTCTATCTTCCCATCCTGTTATTTCAGAGATATTTCTACAAAGTGATGCTGGGTCACTTTGTTTTCCCAATTCATTTTGATCTTTTCCACCTTCCTGGTTCTCCATTATGTTCACAGGAAATTGATATTCGTAAGAAAGGTCATCATCTGCACTCACCCAGCCTCCACCCTGGCCACCATCAGCCCATTCTTCAGCTGTCTCATACTCAGACCCAGACCCATCCAGAGACCTGGACCTCTTATCTCTTCTGTCACCTGTGCCATCCTCAATCTCTTCACCAAACTCATTGGTGAAGATAAGTCCTGGGGTAGATTTTCTACGATTTTCCAGCCCCATGTCCTCACTGCCTATTTCTACCTGGTCAGTCTCATATTTATCATTACTAGCAGTAGATGGATGAAGGTCGGAGTAAGTCAGGGTTTCCCAGCTGCTAACCTCATCTCCCTTGTCTCTGGGCTCACTGTCCTGGACAGCAGTTGTGTCTCCACCTGGTAGTGAGCTTTCTGCCTGGGGCCAGCTCTCAGCTCCACCCTGAACACCAACTTGCTCCCCCTCTGGCATTTCAACCAGAGTTTCTGAAGCAACCGGGACTGTAGCTGAAGAAACATCTCCATTCGCTGACATCGAACCAAAGTCGGCAGACCAGTCGGCAACGAATCCAGCATTGGCAGCCTATTGGAGAAACACAAAGAATTTGGGTTAATGATTGACCCTTGCTCTATGGAGACAGTGAAAAGACTTATGGAATCATTGATACCTGACGTCACTGGTAACCTTTGTTAAGATTACTACATGAGGAGTTAAGACAAACATGACTAAACTGGCTTGTTTGTTGTAAATGTGTGGATGCACTGAAACACCTCTTCCTACCCTGATGTATCCCAGAGTTTTAAAGTAGATGTAATTAAACATTTACTTTAGAAACCTTCACTCCATCAAGATAATTTCAACCATTACAAACCATTATCTTTCAGAAAATAGTTGCTGATCAAATGTGAGCATCAAAACATGTAAACCGACGGTCTCAAACTGCATTCCTCGAGAGCCAGACTCCTGCAATATTTTTTGGGAACCTTTGTAATTTTATTGATTAGAATACTACTTAGTACTGATTTATTAGAACATAAAATGGATTTGGTAACATCATAAAGCCTTGAACTTCATATACAACTGCATCCAATCAATTTATTTGATAGCACCTCCATTTACTACCGTTGGTGCAGTTTGGTGTGATGCTAGACTGATACACACCTTTGATAGATGTATAGCACAAGTCCAAGGTGATGAAACAAGCATTGAGTTGTTTGGTCACAACAAAAGTAGCATTATGCATGGCTGCAAAAACAGCATCCAAGAAAAACACTTGCTGCCCACCACAGAATTTGGTGGAGGTTCCATCATGCTTTGGGGTGATGTGGCCAAAGACGGTGTTAGGAATCTCATTAAAGTTAGGGGTCACATGGATTTCACTGAATATCAGCAGATTAATGAGTATAATGTTCATTGATTAGTCACAATTTAAAGTTATGCTGCAAGTGGATATTTGAACCAAATCTATTCAGGCAAAGGAAGAAATACTCTGTTCTGCAGAGGCCATCCCAGACCTGAATAACTTCACATCTGTGGGATGATTTGAAGTGGGTTGTCCATGCTGGGCAACTATCAAGCCCAACTGAACTGGATGTGTTTTATGAGAAAGAAAGAATGGTTCAAAGTTCCTTCATCCAGGATCCAAACACTCATTAGAAGCTGTCTAAGCATCTAGAGGCAGTTATTTCTGCTAAAGGAGCATCTACTAAATGTTTATGTGATTTTTCTGTTGGGATTCCCTAACATCTTTCAAATTTTGTTTTCATACATATTGCATATATTCTGCTAACTGAATTACCCTCATTTCACTACTGAAATATAACCTTGATTACAGGACAATTTAAGTGGGAAGGATGTTGTCTCTATCTTTGGATGTTTGTCTTATAACATCCAAAGATAGATAGATGTTATAAGACAAACGGGGGGCTGGGCACATTTTATGGTATCTGGCACAAAAGAACAAAGCATAACAAACTGTGTCCATCTGTTATTTGATATATCAAACTGATATAGCTGATCAAAAAACCCAAATATTTGAATATGAAAATAATTAAGATTATCAGAGGTGCCCAAATTTTTCATATGACTGTATTTTGAAATCACAGATGCATAAGACAACAGATAAAGAAGTGAAGAGTTAGCTGAGATTGATACTTACAGGCTGAGTAGATTGGGCATTTCCCTAAAAGAGAGCAAAAAATGGCTCATATAAGAAAACTAATTCCTTTACCCGTTCAATCATTATGATGGAGAAAAGCTGCCATCATTTTAGAAGAGATGGAATTACAACCAGACAGGCACCAACATCAGTTAGATGGAAATAGCTTCATTTTACCAACAGACTTGGATATCTGCCGTGTTCTTCATTTAAACAACCACAATATTCTCCAGCTGGCCTGATTCTTTATTTTACAAACTACTGAGAACATGAAGAGGATTTCTACGGAGGCCTCTAAGGGCCATGGGAATTTTTTGTCTTTTGCGTTCTCTCGCAATAATGTACTGATCAGTTCGCGGCATAACTGAACACTGTAAGCCAGGGGTGTCAAACTGCAATCCTGCAGGTTTTAGATGAGTCAAAACACAGGAACAAAACGGCTTCATGACCTCCTGCTGTGGACCAGATCTCCAGAGCCTTAGTGACCTCATTATTCTATTCAGGTGCAGCAGAGGCTCTGCTAAAAAGACTGGGGGCCGTCCAGGACTGGGGGCCGTCCAGGACTGGGGGCCGTCCAGGACTGGTCCAGGACTGCTCCAGGACTGCTCCAGGACTGGTCCAGGACTGCTCCAGGACTGCTCCAGGACTGGTCCAGGACTGGGGGCCGTCGACTTTCTGCCTTAATGTAAGGTTATGAAGGTTTTTCCGTGAATGTTAATATCTCGTTGTGAAATATCTGAAGTTTTATATAGAAAGGCACCACAAATCTATGATATAAACAGAAACTTTATGTAAAAAAGAAAGAAATAAAAATACATCCAAACTATTTGGACTATTTCTGAGTTCTTCTCCTGGTAATGACACAGTTCTGATTGCGTCTCTGTCGCATCTGAATGGTTTAAAGGGCCGTTCTCCTGTGCAGTTTCATCTCAGCCTTAACAGAGATAAACATGCAGTGAATAAATCGAGTTTCGATCAGTTTTTTGCACCAAACAGTTAATAATAATAAACATGTTTTCACTGAGGCTAAATCAAAATTAAAAATGAAAAAGCCTGAATAATGTTATTCACCACTGGAGGAGCCAGTCATTTACCCAGAATGCATTGCAGCGTGAACAACATGGCGACATTCCTGTGAAAACATTTTATTGAAATGAATAAAAACTAAATAACCCGCAGTGTTATTACTGTGTTGGTTTTATATCCATGATAAATATTTCTCAAATAAAGACTGTTACAACTCATCATGGATCCTTTGAAAGGTGAGTTTTTTCTCTCCATCTGTTGGTCAGGAGTGATGCTGTGGGTCAACGACTCGTTACACTGTTGTGTTACCTTGGAAACATTTCAACCATTTTGGATAATGATCTGAACTTGATAAGTTGGATCAATCAGAATCAATACCACTAACTTGAAGTCTGGATGATTGGATTGATATTTTTGGTAAAGTATTTTGTGAACTGGTACAATATGAATAAACTGGAGCATGCAGCAGGATTCTAAAGTGTTCAATGGCTTGTCAGCAGCCAAAGTATAATGAAGATGTTTTAAATGATTTTTTAAATGTCTTTTAGGGTGAAATTATGCTAATTATGACCACACTTTTATGGGGGATTTTTCTATCCATCTGTTGCCCTCATAAGCCAGTGGTGAAAAACTTTTTAAACCTTACTGACTCTTTTAGTCTTGGTCTGGTTTGCTCCTGTGATTTGCCTGTTCATAACTTAGACATCTGCAGTGTTTTTATTGAAAGTTGCTGTACAACTTGTTGCTGTTTTTCCCCAGATCTTTCCAGTCTGTGTGTGATTAGACTGTCAAGCTTTGGACCAGAGCCTGCAGACAATCACTCTGCTGAACCCATCTGCTTTTTCTGTGCAATTCTCCATAACCTGCTGTTAGTGCTATCTGGTTTTTAGTGCCAATAAATAGTTACATTTTAATCAAATTAAAATGTATTTTCTGTGCTCTAGCCTCACAATGTGCAAAAAAACATGCTACATTAAAACAGCTCAATTATCCCTGAGTATGATCAGGAAAGAGTGGATCCAAACAGCATGTCTGAGAGCAACCTGCAGACCTTTCAGAAAAAAACTGAAAAGAAAACGTTTCCATGTAGAGTTTTGGAGATTCAACTCACCGTCCACATGTCCCACGGTACAGCCGTCTAAAACCAAGACAGAGCATGTTAATGCAGCTCATATTCAACCAGAGT
This sequence comes from Poeciliopsis prolifica, assembly GCF_027474105.1. Lineage (NCBI taxonomy): Eukaryota > Metazoa > Chordata > Actinopteri > Cyprinodontiformes > Poeciliidae > Poeciliopsis > Poeciliopsis prolifica. The sequence goes on along the minus strand of NW_026562584.1, from coordinate 150,403 downwards.
AAAGTACACTCACTGAAAATCATAAGAATATTTAGAAGCAACTTGGAGACTCTCAGGATCACCTGCAGATAATTGGATATTAAGTTACAACCAGTTGGCATCTCAAACTGCTTCCAGAGGACAAAATGGCACAACAAGCCTGTTGCACAGCAGACCCCCAGAACCCGAAGACCCCCAGGACCCGAAGACCCCCAGGACCCGAAGACCCCCAGGACCCGAAGACCCCCAGGACCCGAAGACCCCCAGAACCCGAAGGACCCCAGGACCCGAAGACCCCCAGGACCCGAAGACCCCCAGGACCCGAAGACCCCCAGGACCCGAAGACCCCCAGGACCCGAAGACCCCCAGGACCCGAAGAACCCCAGGACCCGAAGACCCCCAGGACCCGAAGGACCCCAGGACCCGAAGACCCCCAGGACCCAAAGACCCCCAGGACCCGAAGACCCCCAGAACCCGAAGGACCCCAGGACCCGAAGACCCCCAGGACCCGAAGACCCCCAGGACCCGAAGACCCCCAGAACCCGAAGGACCCCAGGACCCGAAGGACCCCAGGACCCGAAGACCCCCAGGACCCGAAGACCCCCAGGACCCGAAGACCCCCAGGACCCGAAGACCCCCCCAAAGGACCCCGAGGACTGGCCCTAACCTTTGACCTTCAACAGCTCTCAGGTTTCGGCAGCTAAAGCAGGAATTTGTTGTTGTTATGACGATCCTACCCATTTTCTAGGAGGCCTCAGGAACCACAGTGACCCACTGAAACACCTGGACCTCCACACGCTGAGTGACTCCACAACCAACCCACCAGTCTAGTTCTACCCCACAATGAGAGCGTCTGGTAGCCGTCTGGTGGTTCCTGGCATGTTGGCTCCTTGTAAATGAAATCTCTATGGCATGTGGAGTTTCAGCTGCTGCACAGCAAAACCTGATTCAATCTTCTTAGGGCTGGACAATAAACCAACAACAATATACATCGCAAAAGACACTTGAACCATATCGACAGACAATACACCTGAAAGAATGTTCAATAATTTCGCTGGACTCAGATCCAGAGACGCACAGCATTCTGGGGGATGTAGGCAGAGGAAAGGAGGAAATGCTTTAGCTACTCATCCTTAGCTAGGGTGCTAGCAAACACTAAAAGCCTCCATCTACTCAGGCGTTGTGTCCACTCTGTGAGCCACGCAGAATCCTTGGCCCTTTCCACGGCTGGTTGGGGCTTTATGCTGCACCATACCGACTGCCTAAAACGTTCTGATGTCACATTCCTTTATTTCCCACAATCCTAGTGGACACTAGCATGTTTGACGAGCTGTCAGCCGGGGTCAGAAAGTGGACGTCCCGCTCGCCACTTTGTGCACTGACTCCACTTTATCAGGTCGCGTCGCATGAAAACAGTTTGCTGTGAACACTGAGAAGGTTACAGTGCAACAGAGTCATAATCATTGATCTTTGTACGAACGTCGGCTTCAAGTGTGTAACTCATTTGCTCTTTGGCTGCCGAGCAACAACCTGCTGGGTAACTTGTGCCGCAGCACTTTACGGTTTTACCAGTTTGAAAATAAAAACATGGAAGAAAAACTGGAGAAAACAAGAAAAGACACTTCACCAATTTGGCAACACTTCAGATATTTAAAACTAAGAATTACCAATAATTATTGATGTCAACTGCTATGAGACATGAATATCGTTTTACGTTTTCAGCCCCATCGTCCAGCCCTACCTATTCTAAAACTTGTTGCTCTCTCACAGGTGTTAAAATCACTTTCCCAAGTTGAGCGCACCTGAGGAATCGGTGAAACACTTTCATCCGGCTGGAAAGCATCAAAGTCCAGGTCAAGAAGAGACTCTCCTGGTCGTTCGTTTGGCTGTGGACAGCAGCAGAGGAAGACAATCAATGGACAGAAAAACTCATGGAAACTGGGTTTTATTTGCTGTCCTACCTGCGAAGGTGAAGGAGCAGGTAGAAATTCTCCTCCAAACAAGTCGATGATTTGTTCTTCTGCCACTTCTTTAGTGGGTGTGACTTTAGGAGGTGGAGGAACCGGCGGACCCTTTTTGAGCTGCCAAAGGAAATAAAGCCTCGTTAGCAGGTGAGCTGATGAGACAGAGACTTAACGCTGTTCCACTAACAACCAGTTCTACCAATATGTGTGAACCTCTCCATTAATCAAGCTAAGGTTACTTTCATAGTTTCAAATGCTAAAGTCTGAAAAGTCCAGTAAAGGTTAGTGAAGCATGTGAGAACTTTTTCTGTTCAGTGTCAGAAAAGGAGGAACCTTTAAAAAAATCAAGATGCTGAAAACAACTAAATTGAGAATGTCTACTTCACTGACTCCAAATATTAAAATACATCCATTTATAAGAGATGATTATGTTTGGTTGGTAAAAGGTCAAATTGAAGGTTGAAAATCCTCATTCATCTCAACAAACACATGGAAGAAGAGTACAATAACAGGTCCGGGTCTTTAACTTAGTCAATCACTTCATCTGGATGGCAATAAATTATTGTCCAATAAGGAAGTGAAGAACCTTGGTTTCAGTATTTAAATTTAAATCACATATGAATTAAGTTTCTATTTCAAAACATCCCATGACAAACCAATCCATGCATTTGTTACTTCAGGATTGATCTCATTGGTCAGGATGTTCCTAACGGAGAACAGACAGATCCCAGGTTACTGAGCCAGACGCCCGTCTACTAATGAAGCTGCGGTTATCCAGAGCCGTTTCTGTAGTCATCCTGCTACAGGCTGCATGGCCTCTTCACTCTGCTACTTTCTCCAGCTGCTCTTCTTTTTCTCCAGCTGCTGTTGTTGCTGAGATTGACATTATTTTCTGCCTTTGGAGAACGTCTTCTCAAACTTTACAAACCTAACCTAAAAATCCAATAAGGTGTTTGACTTCGGTTTTTAAATTTATGATTAGTCGCAACACTTTCTACAGATCTACAAAAGGCTGGAGTGGCCTCATGTGTTTGACTCATTTTGTTTCTTTTCATATAAAACCAAAAAAAAAGTTAAATGTTTGCAACTCCTCCTGAAGTAAAGGGCGTGTCATAACTTTTCATCCAATCAAATTTAGGCTGAGATGATGCAGGATATGGGCAGAGTCCAAAAGAATGTAACGATTAAATCTGTTTGCTTAAATTAGTTTACAACTAGAAATGTAGACCTCAAACTATTCAAATGCATATCAGAAATGGCTTTAAAGTAATTGTTTAATTTGACCAACATGTTTGTGTTTTAGTCATGAGTCCAGACATAGATGGACTCTTCTAGGTCTGGATTCTTCTAGGTCTGGACTCTTCTAGGTCTGGACTCTTCTAGGTCTGGACTCTCAGGATGACGGCTGAGATGCTTTCCAACCTCAACCTGGAGCTTCATAAACCATCAGAATATCAGACGAAAAATATTCTCAGCTGTCAGAAGAAATTCCTCTGATTATTGAATAAGATGTCTTTTTTAAAATGAGTATTTAATGAGATGAAAGTGGAACTAATCCCTGTGTGACAAATTTAGAAAAATTTGAGTAAAGTGGGTGGAGCCTAGATAAAGAGAGGGGCGTGGCTAAGTGTGGCAGCGGGAGGAGGGGGAGCTGTGATCAGGAAGAAAGATCTGTTGCTGATTTTTAAACTGTCTGATTCTAGGTCCTGGTGTTGGAAATGTTGAGAACCTGCAGCTTTGAACAAAAATCTTCCTTCCTGAACTCAACTCCTCACTCATAACGTCCTTCCCTCCAGACGCTGGAATCGGATCTGCAGCGGCGTTCCCATGATGTTAGCTCACAATGACCAACAGGTGGATTAGTTCACACATTCACAGAAACTAAAAGCTGCATGTTCAGTTTTAGTTCGGATCAAACACCAGGAGCCTCAGGGTTTGCTAATCCAACCCCTGAGGCTCCTGTGTGGGATCTACCTGGGATCTATCTGGGATCTATCTAGGGTCTACCTGGGATCTATTTGGGATCTACCTGGGATCTATCTAGGATCTATCTGGGATCTATCTAGGATCTATTTGGGATCTACCTGGGATCTATCTAGGATCGACCTGGGATCTATCTAGGATCTACCTGGGATCTATTTGGGATCGACCTTCCCTAGGTACCAGAAAAGGTCGATCCTGAAGCTTCACGATTGATAAAGTTGAAAAGGTTGGCTGCTTTATTTGACAGGATTCAGTAAAAGTCCAACATCCTTCATCTCTCGTGGTTATAAAATAATTATTGATAAACTGCTTTAGCAATAATTACATTCGCTTATTTCGTCTTCAGCTAACGGTGTGCTGACGGTGTGATGAAATAAAAACTGATCATCATGCAGTTTTAGTTTCCTCTGAGATGTTGGAGAAGACGTCATCATGTTTGCATCATGAGCCGATCAGAACCAGAACCTGGGATCTACATCAGGTCTGATGTTCTACAGATGTTCCCCGACAGAACATTCACGTCTACAGACATGAACACGACTGAAACACGCCACTTAGACAGACAACAAAAAGGCCTCATAACTCACCAAGTAACAGACAAAAGTCAGCAGCGAGGAAAAAACAGTCAAAGTTCAGAACCAATAATCAATCATAAATTTCATCAATCACTCTACTGGCGGGCATCAGTAACAGTGGCATCGATTGACCCGCTTCATCAATAATCAATACAAGACTGTAGAGAAGTCAGGATCATCTGAGCTAAAAGGCCTTAAAGCAAACGACGGGTCACTGGACGGGTCTCTGGACGGGTCACTGGACGGGTCTGGGCGGGTCACTGGACGGGTCTCTGGACAGGTCACTGGACGGGTCACTGGACGGGTCTCTGGACGGGTCTCTGGACCGGTCTCTGGACGGGTCTCTGGACGGGTCAATGGACGGGTCTCTGGACGGGTCACTGGACGGGTCACTGGACGGGTCACTGGACGGGTCACTGGACGGGTCTCTGGGCGGGTCTCTGGACGGGTCACTGGACGGGTCACTGGACGGGTCTCTGGACGGGTCTCTGGACGGGTCACTGGACGGGTCACTGGACGGGTCTCTGGACGGGTCTCTGGACGGGTCACTGGACGGGTCTCTGGACGGGTCACTGGACGGGTCACTGGACGGGTCTCTGGGCGGGTCTCTGGACGGGTCTCTGGACGGGTCTCTGGACGGGTCACTGGACGGGTCACTGGACGGGTCTCTGGACGGGTCACTGGACGGGTCTCTGGACGGGTCACTGGACGGGTCTCTGGACGGGTCACTGGACGGGTCACTGGACGGGTCTCTGGACGGGTCTCTGGACGGGTCACTGGACGGGTCTCTGGACGGGTCTCTGGATTATAAATTTGGTGTCAAACTGTTGACAGATTTTCTCATTTCATCCTCAGATTGAAAACCAGTTCAAACTGGACTCACTGGATCAAAACCCTTTGCAGTCTGGCTTCTCGGCCCCAGGTTTCTAAACCAATCTGCATGTTGGGGTGGCGTTGGTCAGCGAGACCAGAGGTTTGACCTTTGACCTCAGCAAGTCGGGAACCTGGAGGCCTCCAGTCACACTGCTGCTGGTATCTCCATGGTAACCACCATGGGTCCAGATCCAACCATCAGGTTGCCTGATTTATCTTAGCGCTACTTTCTTTGTGTCCGATTGGACCCGGCTGCACTCACCTGGACTCAGATTACCTGAATCGGGGATTTTGGCCTGGGTGGACCAGGTGAAACTGGGCGGAGCATGTGATTGGAGCTGGAATCTGGGCTTTCTGGGGGAGTCTCGTCTTCCGGTGGTGACGGGGTTCTGGCGAGGCGCAGAGGTCCAGAATCACTGAGGAACAGAAGACAAGGGGGATTAATCAGTCTACTGAGGATTGATTAATCAGTCTACTGAGGATTGATTAATCAGTCTACTGAGGATTGATTAATCAGTCTACTGAGGATTGATTAATCCTCAGTAATCTGAGGGAGCAGTTGGGATTGAAGTGCTGCAGCTCTGAATTAAACCGAGGCCTTGAACACAACGTCTGATCGGATTCCAGCCTCTGAGGTTTGAACGAGTTTCTTTGCAGTAAAACTGCAGACAGTCGGCTGGATGAACTCACCTTGGAGCTCCTTGGATGGTGAATATCTTATCAGAGTGTTGCTCCCTTAGCTTGGTCATGACTTCATACAGCTCCTTGCACACCTGGAAACAGAAGAATCACCTGAGCTCCGAACGTCTGCTGGACGCTTCCGAGGAACAGATCCACTCACCAGTGAGATTTCTCGGTGAACTTGGCCTCCAGACTGGTGACGCACCTGAAGGTGCTGATGTAGAAACCGACTCGGCTGGAGAAAGGAAATGAACAGTTGACATAAACCGAGCCAGTCAGACTGAAGAGGGCGCTAAATCTCACAACATCAGATAGTCATAAATCATCAGAGGAAATGTTCTTGCAGCAAAAAGAGGCAAAATATTTAAGCAATTAACACAGTACCAGCTTCCTGGTTCTGTTCAGCTGCAGGTTAATGGGGATCATTTCTGCCATCAGTAGATTATTCCTGACCGTACGCTGCTTGGGACCAGAACCAACTACAGAATAAAGCTTCACTTTGAGATCTTTTTTCAGCTTCCAAGAACACCTTGTTGCTGTGTAAGAAAGTGAGATTAGAAAATAAATGTTCCTAACAGGCTGGTTGGTTCCTCTCCTCATCCTTCTGCGTTTTATTCACACCTGGCAGGTGAACATGAGCAGCAGCGTCACAACCACGTTCACAGGCTGAGCATCATCCACTGCCTGCCTGCCGCACTAAAGAGTTGACTTATACTCCAGTTGTTTACATGGTTGACCTGAGGTCGCTAGCTGAGTTCATGCAAAGCATCATGGGAAAGTTAAGGCCATAATTATTCGTACTAAATGGAGCGCCACCGATATTCCACACTGTAATTCTGCCACAGTTTGTTCTGTCTGAAAAATTCCAACGTTTTTGAACAGGGAGACGTTGTGTTGACAGTCCATATCGTGTTTTTACCGTAATTTCTCCCTCGCTGTAGGAGGGAGTGAAATCAATCTGAGGCAACATAATAGCTGGTAAATTGTGAAAATAACTTGCTAGATAATGAAAGTTCCAGTTATGGATAAATAGGCACATATATATTTATTCACAGAACATTTAAGAACTGTGTACAATTGAAATAATAATAATAATTGTGACCCGTCCAGGTGACCCCGCCTCTCGCCTGCAACGTTGCTGGAGAGGCAGCAGCTCCTGACCCCACTGGGGAGCAAGTGTTAGAAAATGGATGGATAGATAATTATAATGATTTAGGGTTAGTGGTGTCAATGTTCTGGAGTCCAGAAACAGTGGAGAGCTTTAAAGATTAGGGTGATGGTCAGAAGACCTTCACAGACTTGGAGCATCAGAAGGTCATCAAACTGAGTTCAGAGGCGAGCAGAACGGCCAACCATCATGCGGCGCTCCGACCGGCGGGCGGCCGACGGTCTGACTTACCGATCCCACAGAGTTGGCAGCTCATCCTGAAGGCCGACGTTCAGCTCATCAAAAACTTTCTGAGCCTTTTTAAGCTCGTCTTCTGCCTGCAAAGTTCAGCAAACAGTTAAGCACCTTCATCAGGTTGAGAATAAATTATTCGGTGTTTTCCTTCCATCTCTGTTAGCTAGTTGCTAAGCTAAGACTAAAGGAAATGACATGTTAGGAAACGCCCTCTTTGGGCGTAGCTTAGAGAGAGGCTAACAAAGGGAAGGAAAACGGTTTGTCTGTCAGCTGAACAGTTATAATGGATCAGCTGTATTTTGGTATTAATAAATGGAATTCATGAATTAAACTCACTAACTCTTCAGTGACCTCATACATCAAGAACTCAGCATGGAGAACGGATGATTCTCCACAATCTCCAACACATCCTCCTCCATCAGCTCACACTCACCTTCATAACCTTCCTGTCGTTCTTCATCCCAGCCACCTGCAAAGACTCCAGTTGATGCCGAGCGCTGTCGTAATCGATGAGTTTCCGACTTCTTTTGGCAACACGCACCTGAAAGCATCAGGCGTCATTTTCCTCTCTGCTTCTCCTTCAATCATGAGCAGCAGCTCTTACCTTCAGGTCGGGGAACTGCTGCAGGTATCCGTCCAGGTTTAGCAGAGTTGAGTCCACCAGTTTGTTGTGGAAATCTTCCCACAGTGCGTCACAGTCCTGCAGCACACAGTTGAGACTCAAATCAGTTGGTTTCAATGAGTCCAATCAGCTTCTGCCAGGAAACCTCTGAAAAGTGGAACCCTGAATGACCTTTGACCCTGCATTGCACCAAGCCATCTGGACCTCAAACCAACACCTGAGCAAAGTCCAGGTCAACAAGGAGGAACTTCACTGCCAATAATCTCTTGCGTTTGAGGTTGAGGTGAAACATCTGCAGCGGCAACTGGATCCACACGGCCGTGCAACGCAGCAATGCAACGCAGCAGTGCAACGCAGCAATGCAACGCAGCAATGCAACGCAGCAGTGCAACGCAGCAATGCAACGCAGCAATGCAACGCAGCAATGCAACGCAGCAATGCAACGCAGCAATGCAACGCAGCAATGCAACGCAGCAATGCAACGCAGCAGTGCAACGCAGCAGTGCAACGCAGCAATGCAACGCAGCAATGCAACGCAGCAATGCAACGCAGCAGTGCAACGCAGCAATGCAACGCAGCAGTGCAACGCAGCAATGCAACGCAGCAATGCAACGCAGCAATGCAACGCAGCAATGCAACGCAGCAGTGCAACGCAGCAATGCAACGCAGCAATGCAACGCAGCAATGCAACGCAGCAATGCAACGCAGCAATGCAACGCAGCAGTGCAACGCAGCAATGCAACGCAGCAATGCAACGCAGCAGTGCAACGCAGCAGTGCAACGCAGCAGTGCAACGCAGCAATGCAACGCAGCAATGCAACGCAGCAGTGCAACGCAGCAGTGCAACGCAGCAGTGCAACGCAGCAACGAACAGGGCATATATGCAAGAGGGCAAAAACGCCAGAGGGGGCGCTGTGACCCATCTTGTGAGACAGGAAGCTAAAGATGCTGAAGCACAAAAGAAAAATGGAGACGGATAAAGACGTAGTTGGGATGAGAAAAGCTTTTCAAAGCAGTCAGTCAGTTTTAGAAATGCTCAGCTTAGCTTCAGGTCCTAGTAAAGGACAGGTCACTGCATTTTCTGGAAAAATAAACTATGTTGTTGCTCAATCAGTCATCAGTTAATTCGATGGTGAATCACAAAACAGATGGATTATAAACTTAGCAGAAATAGACTCAGGTTTAAATGTCATGATTGACCAGAGGAAAGTCTAACCCTAACCCTGAACCAGAGTGAAGAAGCCAGTAAAGATAAAAAGCTGATATTGTGTTACGTAGGCAAACATTCATCCTTCTGACCAACCTTCCCAATGGTCACGATGTCATCTTTGCCGTGCCAGTCCGGTTCGTAGACTTCATGCAGAGACTGCGTCAGGTTGATGGACGCCTGCTGCATCCCTACAAGAAAAATGTGAGAAAACCTGAGACCCATCAAACACATGCAAATGTTGAATGTAATCTTTGAACTGCAGCGAGGACAGGAAGAGCAGTGATGAGCTACCTTTGATGGCAGACATGTAGGACTTCATCTCTCTCTGCAGCCGAGCGCCTTCAGACTAACAGGAAGTTGATTCAGTCAGATTAAAGACAGATTATCATGACACAGATTAGACTTGGACGGTCAAAAACTGAAACCGTTCAGATAAGCAACCCTGAATCAGGGTAGTTCCTGGAGCGTCAGTCTCTCTGGTAGATCTGGTAATTCATGGAGAAGAAGTAGAGTTTGGAAAGACAGTAGAACAAGAAACATCTCTCACCTCTTGTCTCTTGAAGTTTATCACCACTTGTTCAAACTGCTCATCTTTGGTCTCATCTGCTTTTCCTAGTTTCTGCAAAACCTGAAAAATAAATGAAAGAAACTTTAACTGGTTTATGTCTGAAGCCATTTAAAAGCCTTCAAACACCTGACAAGATCCAGACATTCACTAAGTACAACCATGACAGCAGACACATACTTTACCAGACGTCAAGTGGACCAGACTAGGCTTCGGGTGACCCACTCAGGGTTGGACACAATGGACATAAAACATTCATTCAATATCATCACTTAGAGCCAGAAAACCGATTCATTCAGGGCGACAAAGCTGCTCCTCCTAAGGAAGCCGTTCCGTTCTGACCCAAAGCTCATGTCAGTCGGGGTTCAGCTTTAATTCTGTCAGTATCACCACTGGTCCAAGTAATCCACCAGTTACTGTACCAGTGGCTGAGGACTTGGGGAGTCTAACCACGTGCCCTTTAAGAATTGGCCTGTGGTGAGAGCAACACCCCAAAAGGTCACTCCATTTGTAGGGAGGACATGGATTCAAGCATTCTGTTTTAGGGCATAAGAAATTTGACTAAAAGGAAAAGTTTATTTTTATTTTGTAAAGGAAAAAGTGCAAGTATAATATTCTTACAGGAAGTCATTATAAACATGAAGATAGCATCTTTTGGTCTAAACTATGGGGAGAGAAGCTTCTTCCTGTCATGGCTCCTGAAGGTCAGCAGGGGTCGCTGTTCTTCTAAAAACCTCCAGGTCAGATCATGTCCAGTAAAATGGATGGAAATGGTCACTGGTTATTCCTCACTGTCTGTTTGCATAACTCACAACTTATTTTGTTTAATATAGATGGTTATAATAATCTAAACCAGAACAAATGATTGCTGGAGGAAACATCCCTAAACTTGGATCACCTGAAATCATTTTACTTGACACACAATATAATCGTTGGGAATCTCGACTCGTTCCAGATGAACTTTATGATAAATGACTTTCTAAACATAACTCAAGTTACCCAAACAAAATATGTCTTTTAGAACCACATTCAGCCAATCAGGACGCTTTTAGAACCACATTCAGCCAATCAGGACGCTTTTAGAACCACATTCAGCCAATCAGGACGCTTTTAGAACCACACTCAGCCTCCTGAAAACCAAATGTTTTTCATGTAACCTTCAAACTTTTCATCCTTTGCTGAGGAATTTCATGTACAAATTTATCAAACAACTTAAAATAAGAGCTCTGATAACTGCAACATACGGATATTAGATTCACTTCTAGCTTTTTGAAATATTGGAATAATAATCTGCTTTGTCATGGAAATGTCCTTTTTTACGTGATGATTTATTCATTTCATTTTATTTTTCCAGATTATATGGAATACTTTTCATCTCAAAATGAAGACAAATAAATTTATATCCTGGTAGTTTGGTCATTTTGTACCGAGGCTCCAAACATTGAATGAAATGAATATTTCATAAATATTTTTGTTTTTGAAGCTTTACTCTCAGATTTACTCTCAGACACAAAAAAATCTCAAAAATTTAAAAACTTATTTAGTGGCTTTGTAAAAATTCTTAGAAATGATTTTTCCAGAATGAATGACGATGAGACTTCAGAACCAGAACCAGAACCGAGCCATTACTGGACGGTACCTGCACACAGGTGACCAATCAGAACGAGGCTCTGACGAACTGAAGCTTTTGACCAAAAAAAAAAAAACACGTCACCGTCCCTGCTTACGTCATCTAATTCCTCACGTGAAAACCCGTTTTCCACGCAGCTGAAGCGTCACGTACAGACAGCTTTCATCAGCCAATCAGAAGGCTCTCCGTCAGCTGCTCCTAATTTGCGTTTTTTCCCCAATAAAAACATTTTAGATCAGTTTCTTTAAAAGAGCTGCGTGGTGACGTCATGCCTTTTAAGAAAATTAAACGAGATCAACGAAAATCAGAAAATAAAATGTGAGATTTACTGTGACTATCAGCGGCGGCCTGCATCCTCCTGCCCGACCCGAACCCGAACCCAGCCGAACCCCCACCAGAACCAGGCGGCTCCTACCTTCTCCTGGGCCCGGTTCAGGCGTTTCTGAACGTTCTTCGCAAAGATTCCCGTTTTAATTTCCGCCATGATGCCTGGAGAGGACGCAGGATTAGAGAGGAGGCGGGAGGGAGGGGGCGCGTGTCTGTGCGCATGTCTGTGCGCGTGCGTGCAGGGGGCGTGTTTGAGAGGCTATCTGGGAGCTGATTGGCTGCGGTCAGTCAGAGGAGATGCTGGTCCTGGTCAAGAAGCTGCAGGTGAGACCAGAGGCGCGGGACGTCATGTCCGCAGCGCGCGAGGACGCACAGAAAGCGGACATGCGCAGTTTCACCCTCACGTTCATCAATAATGAAGTGGAAACATGAGAATCTTTTGTCCTGACGCATGAAGCTTCCTGCTGAGCTCCAGAAACCGGAAGGAGAAGCTGCAGACGTCGGAAGGATCCCGGAAGTTTCCTCGTAATAAAATAATCACAGCTGGTTCTGGTTCTGGTTCTGGTTCTGAAACAGATGCAGCTCTGACTGCAGTCTGGACAATGACCTCATGTAACCAGCAGGGGGCAGCAGAGAGCCGCCAGTTTCTGAACCCGAAGCAGAAAGTCAATTATTTTATTTTCAAAAAACATTTGCAGTCAAGAGGAACCTGGTCCAAAGGTCAAGGGTCAGGGTTATAATAAACTTGAACACATGTCCAACATCTGCCGATTCGATTCACTTTATGGCCAGATCACCACCTCCAGCAGAACCAGAACCAGAACCAGCCTCAGGGTGAAAAGAAGCGCTGATCCAGAAGAACTCCGTGTCAGAAAGTAACTTCCTGTTCTTTGGTCAGAAGCGTTGGAGGCCGCAGCTGCAGCTGCAGCTTCATGCAGGACAGAAACGGGTCACAGAGACCCGGTTTGACTCAGACCAGGACAGGTGGGCCGCCAGGTGAGACGCTCATTCATGACGTCACTGTGATGGTTTGACTGCACAGACCAGGAACTTCTGATTGTCATGCTGCGGGCCTGGAAATAGAGGAGATCTATATCAGGTCCTCTGCTATTAACCATTTCTATAAATCACCTGGGACAGAATGATTGATGGAAATGTTCATTTTTACTCATTTATTTGATCCAGTCCTGCAAAAAGGATCCACTGCTTCTTATTCCAGACCCAGTTTGAATGGCAGTTCTGCAGGCCACTGATTTAAACTCATACGTCACACAGTAACTTTGAAAACTTGGCTTAGATCCGTAAATATCCCGGATCAGATCGGACCACAAGTACTTCTGCAGCTCAGACAGAAGTCCTGTTGACCAGCTGATGGTGGAACTCGAGGAGTCGGCAGCTTTCCGTGTTCAGGAAGGAAAGACAGTCAGACGGACGATCCGATCGGTTTCACATTCCAGCTGATAAAAGCTCAAAATGTCACACTGTTTACAAAACGCAGGAAAAGTTCATTAAAGCAACATGTTGACTTTGGAGCGTGTCTTTTTTCTTTTTTGGACGGTCAGTAAATAACTTCTTGTTTTCTCAGCATCTGGTATGAAGAGGGAATCCAGTGAATCTAATCCAGATTGAACTGAGCCGACCAGCATTTCAGATCCAGAGTCAGAAAAGATTTTCTCAGGGGAGTCGGCTCCATGTCTGGGCAATGACACCCTCAACTTTTAAACGCATGAAAAAAGTCGCGTTAAAAGTTGAATGCAAGTTTTCTTTTCCTTTTTCCGCTAAAGCAGTTTGAGTGTCTGGACATGATTTTACCTGCACAGCATTTTAGTTTTATGAGATGATTGATAAATACATGATGATGAATGACTGGTCCACATTTCTAGGAAAACAAGCATATTTGGTCACTGTTTGATCCCAAACAGAAAATCAAGGTCGTTTTGACGCAATTTGATTGGCTGATAGGTTTTTGTGTAGCGCTACACCCCCCCCTATGGGTTGGCATGTTAGAAACGACGCTTCGGGTCAAATTGCTGCAGGATCTTGTGGATGAAAAGCCTTTTTGTACCAGAGGACTTTATTTGACAGGAATCTGACAGGAAGGGATCAAAGGGAAGGAAAGGGACGGGAGTCAAAGTCGAGATCTGCGGCCTCTAACCGCGGCGCAGCGCAACGCCACAATGAAACCGAGTGTCGGATGTTATTTATTTCATTGACGTGGAAGAGATATTAGGGTTCATTTAGACTCGGTGCATCTGCTCTCTGAGGTTCATTACAAGCTGCAACATGTCAACACAGCGCCGTGTTTGATTGACCTGGACTGGCTGTGAACTCCAATTGGTTATCTTTTATTTACCAGGCTGTTTCTGCTGCTCTGTCTGAACTGGGATGGCACCGAGAAATGTTGACTTGCTCTCAACTTGCTGCTTCTTTCTGTCTCTTTTTGCTTGGATTGAATTAGGTAAACGGTTTTTGTTCACTCTGCTCCCTCATCCTCACTACAGAAAACTTTCAAACCGACTGAATTTATCTCCAAACTGACGGTTCTTCAGGCTCAGTGATGTGAACCTGATTTTCATAGCTTGTCATTTTCTTTGACCTTTGTTGTGTTTTATTTGTTGACGTCTTGAATCTTGATGGGATTTTATCCTGGCCAAATAAAAAAGTTACAGTAGAAGGTCTTTAATTTGTTCAGCTCAGATATTTGCATGCACCCTGTCTGGTCTGCTGATGGGTTGGAGGAACTTTCTTCTCCCGTTTTGCTTCCAGGTCTTCGATGGAAAGCTGCCAGCAGAAGTTTCAGATGTTGAGTGATTCCTCCGTCCTGCCGAAGCCGACAGGAACAGGTGAATCAGGCCTCAGGTGATGCTCTGTCTCCGGCTGTCGGCAGCAGAGGGCCTGCTGATGTCAGAAGATCTGATTCGACGTGGACTCACTCCATCTGCTCCTCTCCGATTATAACAAGTCATCTCCAGCCCAAAGATCTAGTTCACACCGACGGAGTTTCTCCTCCACGTGAGCTGACGAAGACGATGCTCTGATTCATCAGTGTGTGTGTGTGTGTGTGTGGTATGAGTGAATCAGGGATGCTGCCTTCCTCCTCTTCCCTCCTTCCTCCTCTTCTTCTGTCGTGACGTTGGATCAGGAGGAAACACCACAAACAGTCCGGAGATATTCTGAGATCCTGCCGAGTTGTGAGTGACTCAGAGGGAAATACCTCTGTGGATGGAGGGAGGAGTTTATCTGCTGGAGGTATAATTACTGTCAGAGAGCAGAGAGGGAGAGCAGAGTGACCCGGCTCAGTGTTTGCTCAGATTCAGAACCAGAGAGGACCGGAACCAGCACCAGAATCTCCAACATGACTGACTGATAGACCAGAACCTCTGGACCCAGCTCCAGCCTCTTAACTGCTTCATCTGCATCTCCACAAAACACTGGCTTTGGGTTCTAACTTCAGACTGCTGTCAGAACCAGAACCCGTCTGGATCGGCCCGTCCTGCTGCCAACTCTTCCCTCGGACCGGACCAGCAGCCACTGGTCTGACTGGACTGATTAGTCCTCTGCATCAAAACCGTTCAGGATGTCTTCTTGGGCTGCGTTGCTCTTTGCCGTTCCCGTCTTTCTTCTGATCGGCGCCTCGCCCCTGGAGGACGCTCCGTCCTCCGCCTGCCCCTCCTGCTCTCTGGCTCAGCTGAGGAAGAACTCGTCTTCGCCCGGCGCTCAGGATGACATGGTGGAGGCCGTGAAGCATCACATTCTGACCATGCTGCACCTGAGCGCCCGGCCCAATCTGACCCAGCCGGTTCCTCGTGCGGCGCTACTCAACGCCATCAAGAAGCTGCACGTTGGACGGGTTACTGAAGACGGCGCTGTGGAGATACCAGAGGAAAGTTTGGGTCCGGGGACATCAGTCACACCTGAATCTCCATCAGAGCTGATCATCTTTGGAGAACCAGGTGAGTCCAGAATCTAGTTTGGGTTCTATCAGCCGGTTTGGATCGGGTCCAGCTCGGGTCCAAAGGTCCTGGCTGGATCAGTCCTGGGTAACCGCAGGTTGCATGAAGCAGGGCTTCAAACTTGTGAACTGCTGTCATTGTGGGACTGCGAGGACAAGGCAGGTCCTGCGGCGCTGGATAGGATCCAGGCCGTCATCGACCGGATCGGCTGCATGGGAGACGTCACGTCCTCTCTGTCCTCCCTTATCGCTTCATTCACAAAATCCCACAAGGTCAAAGTTTGTTTACAGATTTCTGTCAGATGGAAGGACTTTCCTCCATGTGGGGATCTGATGCCTGCAGGAATCAGTTCAGAGTGTCTGGATCCAGACAGGAACTAGAACCTTGTGGTCTGGTCGTGTCACAGTCCACATGGTTCAGATCCAATTTACCAGAACTTCAGTCCAGCTGGGTTTAAACCTCAGCAGATAGGCCATGGTTGGCGGTGGAGACGTTTACAGAACCGGGTCGGTCTCTTCAGTCCAGCATCTCAAATCAGAACAAAACATTACCTGGCAGAACAAGTGACCGGTTCTGTTTCCAGAGGAGAAGTTAAAGCAGAAGAACCAGGTTCTATAAATAGTTTCCCTGGTTCTGAGGTTCTTCACAGGCTGGCCCAAATTAACGGGCAGTAACGAGGCCGGGGGTGCGGGGCATACCGAGTGATCTCAGGCCGTAAATAATCCCTTTATTCAGAGAAATCTGGGCCTCAGTAATTATTCTGCAGCAGGAGACAAAGAGGACAGAGAGGACAGGGTGGACAGCGTCCCCGGCCTGTTTTAGGCTGTTTATATGGAATATATTTAGAGGCAAACATCCATTCATGCAGTTATTATAGGAGACTTTCCCTTTGTTGCTTCATTTCCATACGGGGGGGGTGAGCACCGCATGCCTTCAGCAGAACTAACATGTCGGCTGTTTTCCGCTGCAGGAGACTCTCCAAACACCGTGACCTTTGACGTGTCGAAGGAGGGCGGCGCTGCCAGGGTGGAGCAGGCCAATGTTTGGATATTCTTGAAGATGTCAAAGGTCAATCGGGTCCAAAGTAAAGTGGTGCTGCAGCTGCTGTGGACTCGCCGCGACGGTGGCTCCAACAAGGACGAGTTTGTTTCAGAGAAGATGGTGGACAGTCGGCGCAGCGGCTGGCACACGCTCGCCGTGACGCACGGCGTTCAGGCGCTGCTGGATGGCGGCGGTAGCTCGCTCGGCCTGCGGGTCTCCTGCCCGCGCTGCGCCGAGGTCGGGGCGGCACCCATCCTCGCGTCCGGCGACAGAGCGAAGGCGACGGGCCACGACCAGTCCCACCGGCCGTTTCTCATGGTGATGCTGCGGGCCGAGGACGAGGAGCCTCAGCGCAGGGTCAGGCGAGGTCTAGAGTGCAACGGAAAGACCCACGGTTGCTGCAAACGGCAATTCTACGTCAACTTCAAAGACATTGGCTGGAGCGACTGGATTATAGCTCCGTCCGGTTACCATGCCAACTACTGCGAGGGGGAGTGCCCCGCCCACACGAGCGGCTCGGCGCTGTCCTTTCACTCGCGGTCATCAGCCACTACCGTCTGCGCGGCTACGCGCCGTTCCAGAACAGCAAGTCGTGCTGCGTGCCGACGCGGCTGCGCGCCATGTCCATGCTCTACTACAACGAGGAGCAGAAGATCGTCAAGAAGGACATCCACAACATGATCGTGGAGGAGTGCGGCTGCTCTTAGAGCATCCTTCCCGTCAGCACTCAGGTTCTCGCTGCTGCTCCACATTGGAGCGAGCCAGAACATTTGCCCTGGACCGGCCGATTGTTCTGATCCGGAGGAACCGAAGGTTCCGACCAGATGGAGGCCAATCATCGTAGAGTATTCCAACAGCTGTGTGAGGCGCAGGGAGACCGGACCCAGAAACCTTCTGGACGATCTCACATTCAGACCAAAAACAAGCCAACGATCAAAGTTTGTCCCGTTTTTAAAAAAATCAAAATGAGACAAAAATCTGAAAAACACCTGAACTGTTTCTGGGTCTGCTCTAATTTATTTACATCGTTTTGTCATTAAACTGTGATCCAACATGTTGTCTTGGTTTCTTCATTCAGTCTTTTCATATGGACAGCTATCCCTGAAAAAAAGGTTCTGCTGATCCAGATCATCTTCTGGATCAGAACCAGAGAAGCTCAGAAGTCAGAAAGTGTTTGAACTGGTTCTAGAGACAGATTTTGAAGCCGATCCATCCCAAGCTGCTTCTACCAGAACCCGACCCACTCCTCTTGGTCCCCTTCTCGTCCAGTCCTTCTCTGCTCTCTGATTGGTTGCTGGAGCCCTCAAATGGTTCTGATGGTTCCATCCAGTCCAAAGTCAGTGAGAGCCCAGCAGGGGGGGAAACATGCAGTAAAACTACAAATGGCTGATGATTCTCTTCTGACTGTCCATTATTATCTTACAACAGGAACTCAAGTCGGTTGACTTCCTGTCACATGATCATCCAGGGAAGAGCGCCACCTGGCTGCAGACTACCTGACTCGTTGTTCAAACAAAAACTGCAGCCAAGTGCCGTAGCAATGACGTCATCTTCTGACCTCTGACCTCAGATCAAATGTTTGATCAATCAGACAAACAGTCCCAGTTTGTTGACTGGGAGCCCGGAAACTCACGCAATGTTTGCCCAGCAGAACCAGGCGCCTCCACACGGGTCTAACTGGTCACTAACTGGTCTAACTGGGCCAATCAAAATATAAACAGCCATCATTTGATGCAGGTGTGTTAAACTGCACTGACCAAACACTAAAATCTCTTTTTTTTTTTCTTGATTTAGGTTCTGAAAATTTGCTCTTAATTATGTCTGTACATCCTGAAGAAAATCCTGTAACATCTGTACACCAGATCAGCTGCCATTTATAGTCACAGGTAAATACATTTGAATTCGTCTGTAAAACAATGAAAAGAGACTTTTTTAAAGATACAACCCAGAGGCAGAAGATACAAGGCAAAAAGAACTGGCGCTAATATTGACCCAGACGTAGCACAGCATCCTTCAGAGTGGTAGGAAAGCATCCAGAGACCAGAGAAGCATTTACCATTTTAACACTACATGGACCATGAGTGATTGTTTCACACATCAGAAACTGGAACAGAAGGTTCTGGAGGAGAAACCATTGAGTGGGATGGACCACCGGTAGCTGAAATGGCTGATGTGAACAAATCCAACCAATGGCTGGAGAGCAATAGAGACCCAGACTGACCAGACCAGGCAACAGACCAGAGGCCGGCCATGCAAAGAGAAGCCAGAATCAATCCCACATCCACAGAGTGGAAGACACTAGCAGGAACACCTGGAACGCCGTAACCCAGTGGTGACCAGAAATATCTGTGTAGAGTATGACCTGGAGACCCAAAGGTCAGTTTGGGGAACCACCTCGCAAGAATGACCGAGCTAAGGTCATGTGGCACAAAAAGTCAACTAACCAAACGTGGTGTCCGTTGGTCAGTGCGTCCGGTCAGAGGAACAATGTGAGGAATGTGACCTTCCAAATGATGGAAACATCAG
Source organism: Poeciliopsis prolifica (assembly GCF_027474105.1). Lineage (NCBI taxonomy): Eukaryota > Metazoa > Chordata > Actinopteri > Cyprinodontiformes > Poeciliidae > Poeciliopsis > Poeciliopsis prolifica. Next base: position 131,072 of record NW_026562584.1, on the reverse strand, counting down.
GGAAAAGGAGCAGGAGAAACACTGAGGGCTCAGGCAGGAACTGGAAGGAGGCTGGCAGGTGACGGCCGGCCTGGGTTCCCATTGTGTCTCTACTGGACCAGAGTGCAGAGCCACTGGAAACTGTTCCCAGGACAAAGCAGACTGGAGCAGCGCCATGATTTCTGCTGGCCTTCGCGCCAAGCAGAGAGTTTCGGGTGAGCCTCCAGATAACAGTCAGTTAACCTATCAGAGGTTAGTGGGAAGAAATCCAAAATATTTGACCCAAATCATGCAGTTCAATAAAACTAGCTCTTATCCTGATCAAATTTATGTAAACTTCCAGATTTGAAGACACAGAAAAATGATTGACTAGTATCTGACATGAAACTGAAGAAAAAGAATGAGAAGAATTCAGTGTATGTAAACTTATGGTTTCAACTCTACTTTTATTGGATGCAAATATGCAGTGTTGGATTTTTCCTAGTTTTTTCTTCACACTTTATATCTGTGAGCTGGAAACAAATTCCTTGTTTGTGCCTCAGTTTGAGCAATAAAACTGGTTCTGGTTCTGAAGAACATTAAAGCCGTGGTCGGGTTACGGCGCCGACGTTTCTAACCAGAAAATCTTTTCTGTGCCAACATCTGACCTCCTGGGGCCTGCAGCAGATGTTTGAGGCCGTGTGTCCAGGTGTGTCCAGCTGTGACCTGGAGCTACAGCTGGGCTCAGGTGGGTCACTTTGCTGTTCTCTATTCTAGAATCCGCCTCTAGTTCTACGTTGATCCTGCTTGGACACTGCAGTTCAGTGTCTGATGCAGCGAATTCCTCAGATTTGATGTCACTTATCAAAAACAGACAATGTGCGAGTGCCCTCTACTGGATGATCGTGGAAATGTCCTCTGATGTCGGACGAGGTCCAGCCTGGGTGGACCAGATCCGCCAAGTATCTCTGGTTCTGGATCAGAACTGGACAGGAATTGGAGTAGACCGTTGCTCTGTGAGAACATCCCGCTGTTTGTTTTACACATGATGATTTTTTCGGTTTATAAGAGGGAGTTTAAATACGGGCTGATCCGTCTCTTATAGTTGCAAGTTTCAGCAGGTCTGCTCAGATCCTGAGTTGTTGGTTGTCCAGTTCCTGAGAATCACAGTGCCCTCTGCTGGATGAGGTCAGACACTGATCATTGCTTTGAATTTGATTTTAATGTCCAGTTTTTCTCTGTGGGGAACATCTGAGCTGGCAGAGATGTGTGAACTCGCAGACATCCAGAGAAACGTGATGAGAGGTGGACAACCATCATGTGAGTCAAACTCAAGGATCTATTTTTTGTGTGTGGGTGGCCGCAGGACACGTCAGCGTTGTTAGCCGAGAGAAGGCCCGCTAACCTCGACGCCACCTCCAACACAAACTGCTGCTGCTATTCACAGACATTCACCCCCACAGAGAGCTGCTAAATCAGACCTGCATGTTTAGATCGCAGCAATCTGTGCCTCACCTGGCGGCAGAACACATCCTCCGAGTCTTTAGAGGAAAAGGTTTCCTGTCTCTCTCCGATACTTCAACTATTTCTCCTGTAAAGGCAAAAATGTCATTTTCAGACTGGAATCCTGAGTTCTTCAGTCCTAACTCCTAAAGCTGGGAAACACCATCAGCCCCCTGAAGACCAAAGGAAGACAAGCAGAACCTGACAGCAGGTTGACAAAACCTCTGCTGAGGGTACAGTCAGGACAGGAGTCCCACAGGGCCTGTCCAGATCCTGTCATTGAGTTTTTGGGTGATATTCTGACTAAGGTTAAAGGTTTGGACAGAAGTTGATTGTGTTTGTTCAGTCCATGAGAGCAGAGTTTGGTTGGATTCAGTCCTTCACTGCATCAGGCAGGAGTTCGCCAAACAGCAGCCGACAGAGACTGAATGTTGTTTGACCAATGTCGTCCATCTTCTTCCGCTTATCCGGGTCGGGTCGCGGGGTCAGCAGCTTCAGAAGGGAGGCCCAGGCTTCCCTCTCCCGGTCCGGGAATCCCACGGCGTTCCCAGGCCAGCCGGGAGACATCGTCCGTCCAGCGTGTCCTGGGTCTTTCCCTGTCACATTAACCAATGGTTCCTGCTAATTAGGTGACTAGTTAGTTTTACTAAAATAAAGTTGGAAATGCTCCCTATTTATTGTATTCTCTTTTTGACACTTATTGCATTTACATCGTTTTATTTTTGTATAATACATGGTTGACTTGCGGTTTTTAATTTGATGCTTTTATTTTGATAAGAGGGCTTCCTTTGTTTATATTGTGGAATGGCAGCTTAGCAACAGAAAGAACAGAAGACAAGTTGCAACAGGGTAAAAATGTATCTTGTCATTAGCAACCCATTGATAGAGACACAAGGTGTGTTTATGTCGAATATTGATCGGTTGAAAATATACATTTGTTTTATTGCATATCAACCCCAGGGCTTAGTTTAAGAGTTGATCGTTTTGTCTTTTTGTGTGTGTTTGTGCAGCAGCTCCAGTCAAACTCAAGTTTACTCCCAATAAACTTCTCTGTCATCAGCAAAGCCACAATCCTTCATTTGAGGGCAGTGGCGGATCTAGGGGTGGCCAAAGGGTGAGCAAGGCTTTTAACCCTTTGACTGTAGTGACCATTCGCCAAAACCTCACATTCAAAAATAAAAACTTAAGACTTAAAGGTAATCAAAGCAAACGGTGAATTCAACTCAAATAGTCACCATGGAGACCCGTGGATTGTAATAATTAAAAAAATGGTAAAATGCAGGTTTTGTTTTCTTCCACTATTCAGATAAAACAAGTTTTATCTGAATAGTGAAATAAACTGAAACAAGATTTCACTCCTTGTGCTCTGAATCCTGTTTAACATCCCAAACTGAAATTAATGAACTAATTAAGTGAATTACTAACCAAAGAATGTATTGTAAATAACAAATTAAACAAAAAATTCTAATTATAAATCAACTAGAAAATAAGCAAAAAATAAAAATGAACTAAATAATCTAAATTTTAAGATTTAACTAAAAATAGAGAAATGGCTCCTACAGAAAACCTCATGAAGCTTCATCTCCAACTTTCAGAGGAGCAGAAGGTGTTTAAGGTGGAACTCTTTGCAGAAGGTGTTTAAGGTGGAACCCTTTGCAGAAGGTGTTTAAGGTGGAACTCTTTGCAGAAGGTGTTTAAGGTGGAACTCTTTGCAGAAGGTGTTTAAGGTGGAACTCTTTGCAGAAGGTGTTTAAGGTGGAACTCTTTGCAGAAGGTGTTTAAGGTGGAACCCTTTGCAGAAGGTGTTTAAGGTGGAACCCTTTGCAGAAGGTGTTTAAGGTGGAACTCTTTGCAGAAGGTGTTTAAGGTGGAACTCTTTGCAGAAGGTGTTTAAGGTGGAACTCTTTGCAGAAGGTGTTTAAGGTGGAACTCTTTGCAGAAGGTGTTTAAGGTGGAACTCTTTGCAGAAGGTGTTTAAGGTGGAACCCTTTGCAGAAGGTGTTTAAGGTGGAACCCTTTGCAGAAGGTGTTTAAGGTGGAACCCTTTGCAGAAGGTGTTTAAGGTGGAACCCTTTGCAGTAGGTGTTTAAGGTGGAACTCTTTGCAGAAGGTGTTTAAGGTGGAACCCTTTGCAGTAGGTGTTTAAGGTGGAACTCTTTGCAGAAGGTGTTTAAGGTGGAACCCTTTGCAGAAGGTGTTTAAGGTGGAACTCTTTGCAGAAGGTGTTTAAGGTGGAACGCTTTGCAGAAGGTGTTTAAGGTGGAACTCTTTGCAGAAGGTGTTTAAGGTGGAACTCTTTGCAGAAGGTGTTTAAGGTGGAACTCTTTGCAGAAGGTGTTTAAGGTGGAACTCTTTGCAGTAGGTGTTTAAGGTGGAACTCTTTGCAGAAGGTGTTTAAGGTGGAACTCTTTGCAGTAGGTGTTTAAGGTGGAACTCTTTGCAGAAGGTGTTTAAGGTGGAACTCTTTGCAGAAGGTGTTTAAGGTGAAACTCTTTGCAGAAGGTGTTTAAGGTGGAACTCTTTGCAGTAGGTGTTTAAGGTGGAACTCTTTGCAGAAGGTGTTTAAGGTGGAACTCTTTGCAGAAGGTGTTTAAGGTGGAACTCTTTGCAGTAGGTGTTTAAGGTGGAACTCTTTGCAGAAGGTGTTTAAGGTGGAACTCTTTGCAGAAGGTGTTTAAGGTGGAACTCTTTGCAGAAGGTGTTTAAGGTGGAACCCTTTGCAGAAGGTGTTTAAGGTGGAACCCTTTGCAGAAGGTGTTTAAGGTGGAACTCTTTGCAGAAGGTGTTTAAGGTGGAACTCTTTGCAGAAGGTGTTTTAAGGTGGAACTCTTTGCAGAAGGTGTTTAAGGTGGAACTCTTTGCAGAAGGTGTTTAAGGTGGAACTCTTTGCAGAAGGTGTTTAAGGTGGAACTCTTTGCAGTAGGTGTTTAAGGTGGAACTCTTTGCAGAAGGTGTTTAAGGTGGAACTCTTTGCAGAAGGTGTTTAAGGTGGAACTCTTTGCAGAAGGTGTTTAAGGTGGAACCCTTTGCAGAAGGTGTTTAAGGTGGAACCCTTTGCAGAAGGTGTTTAAGGTGGAACTCTTTGCAGAAGGTGTTTAAGGTGGAACCTTTTGCAGTAGGTGTTTAAGGTGGAACTCTTTGCAGAAGGTGTTTAAGGTGGAACCCTTTGCAGAAGGTGTTTAAGGTGGAACTCTTTGCAGAAGGTGTTTAAGGTGGAACTCTTTGCAGAAGGTGTTTAAGGTGGAACTCTTTGCAGAAGGTGTTTAAGGTGGAACTCTTTGCAGAAGGTGTTTAAGGTGGAACTCTTTGCAGAAGGTGTTTAAGGTGGAACTCTTTGCAGTAGGTGTTTAAGGTGGAACTCTTTGCAGTAGGTGTTCAAGGTGGAACTCTTTGCAGAAGGTGTTTAAGGTGGAACTCTTTGCAGAAGGTGTTTAAGGTGGAACTCTTTGCAGTAGGTGTTTAAGGTGGAACTCTTTGCAGTAGGTGTTTAAGGTGGAACTCTTTGCAGAAGGTGTTTAAGGTGGAACTCTTTGCAGTAGGTGTTTAAGGTGGAACTCTTTGCAGTAGGTGTTCAAGGTGGAACTCTTTGCAGAAGGTGTTTAAGGTGGAACTCTTTGCAGAAGGTGTTTAAGGTGGAACTCTTTGCAGTAGGTGTTTAAGGTGGAACTCTTTGCAGAAGGTGTTTAAGGTGGAACTCTTTGCAGAAGGTGTTTAAGGTGGAACTCTTTGCAGAAGGTGTTTAAGGTGGAACTCTTTGCAGAAGGTGTTTAAGGTGGAACTCTTTGCAGTAGGTGTTTAAGGTGGAACTCTTTGCAGTAGGTGTTTAAGGTGGAACTCTTTGCAGAAGGTGTTTAAGGTGGAACTCTTTGCAGAAGGTGTTTAAGGTGGAACTCTTTGCAGAAGGTGTTTAAGGTGGAACTCTTTGCAGTAGGTGTTTAAGATGGAACTCTTTGCAGAAGGTGTTTAAGGTGGAACCCTTTGCAGAAGGTGTTTAAGGTGGAACTCTTTGCAGAAGGTGTTTAAGGTGGAACTCTTTGCAGTAGGTGTTTAAGATGGAACCCTTTGCAGAAGGTGTTTAAGGTGGAACTCTTTGCAGAAGGTGTTTAAGGTGGAACCCTTTGCAGTAGGTGTTTAAGGTGGAACTCTTTGCAGAAGGTGTTTAAGGTGGAACCCTTTGCAGAAGGTGTTTAAGGTGGAACTCTTTGCAGAAGGTGTTTAAGGTGGAACTCTTTGCAGAAGGTGTTTAAGGTGGAACTCTTTGCAGAAGGTGTTTAAGGTGGAACTCTTTGCAGTAGGTGTTTAAGGTGGAACTCTTTGCAGAAGGTGTTTAAGGTGGAACTCTTTGCAGAAGGTGTTTAAGGTGGAACTCTTTGCAGAAGGTGTTTAAGGTGGAACTCTTTGCAGAAGGTGTTTAAGGTGGAACTCTTTGCAGAAGGTGTTTAAGGTGGAACTCTTTGCAGAAGGTGTTTAAGGTGGAACTCTTTGCAGAAGGTGTTTAAGGTGGAACTCTTTGCAGAAGGTGTTTAAGGTGGAACTCTTTGCTTCCTGAACACATCATCTGGTTTCTGAGGATATGCTGTCCATCGGAGACTGGACCCACTCGTTCTTCAGATCTGAGCCGGCGTTCACACCAACATCTTAATTTCTCACTTACTTTGGCTTCAGTTGCGACTCTGGTAGTTGGGACTCCCACGCCTCGGTGGCAGATGAATCACGCTGGTGCTGACTGCCAGGAGCCGCCAGGCTCTGGACCTGCAGGACGCTCCTTCCATAGATTGACTCGTTTATGTTGGGAGAAAAGAGATAACTGCCTGTTTCATGGAAGCTGAAAGGTTCGATGAAGGTATGGTTCTACCTGTGTGCAGAGAAAAAATCTTCCAGGAGTTTTGTAATTGTCATTTTTTCAGACACTAAACTTTGCTTACAGTTCACAGGTTCTTCAGTTTGGATCATAGATTCTGTTCTGCAAGTGTCAAAATATAAAAGTCCTGCTCTCATATTTTTGCTTCATTCAGTCCAATACATTTGGAGCAAAACTAATTCAAACACGTTTAAAACATCAGCATACAGAAACTTTTCTATTCTTATAAAATTATTTTCCTTAACACAGAAAAGTCAAGAACATCAACCACGTGAAACACTCGTCACTAACGCTGCTTTACAAGCCACACCAGGCTGACGTTTGCGCCAAATGTTTTGTCTCGTGGGTAATTTGTAAACCCGTCCAGCAGGGGCGCCGCCGAGCTCAGAATAACAAACCAGAGATACGGCCAAGCGGCTCAGTGGTGCTGAGATCTTCTGGTTGACTTTGGACATGCAGCTCATATTAAATCCAACTTCTAAAGATGTGAAAACCAACTGTGATAAATATGGTTTTACTGTTTACAGAAGGCAGAATTAGGGAACCACCAAGATGAAGTTGACATACAAAAAAAGACCTTTCTGCCTTTGAATGATTTTTAATCATATAAATTTTACATTGTATTGACATTGGAATCATTCATAAATATCTAGATTCAATGTTGACACCATGTGGCATTTTAAGGTTATTTTTAGAAATCAAGCCGTATTTAGCACCACAAGGTTTTCCACAGGGTTCACCCGAACCCGAACCCAAACCCAAACCCGAACCCGAACCCAAACCCGAACCCAAACCCGGTATCCCTGGGAAATACTGTTTCTTATGCTCGACAGCCGCAACCCAATTGTTGACCTGAAAAACATATTTTTATACATTCAACACACAACATACTTTCAGGCAGGTAACATATATAAAGGTCATGGACATCTGCATAAACCACTGGAGTCCAGAGCTGCCAGGTTTAGACAAGCTGTTTCATCACAGCTGATTCAAACCTGGCAGGTCAAAGTTCAGGAGATGTTCTGCTGAGCCATTGTTCTGTTTAAACCTGGGACAGAACAGAAACATGGAGGATACTGGTAGACCTTTTAGACTGACTTTAGACAACTGATTAAATGCACACAATCCCTTTAACAGGCCCAGCAGCATGGGGCATTAGGGGCATTAGGGGCATTACCCGCCCACAGAGTCAGCTGTGCCTGGAAGCTGTTTGATGTTTTTACCTCAGACTGGCCAACTCTGTTATTCCTGTATTAATTTGATAGCGTAGGGGCTTCCACACTTCCCTTATCTGTGTCCTCTGTGTCCTCTGTCCTCTGTCCTCTGTCACTGCTTTCAACTGTTGAATCCGTTGTAAAACACGTCGTTCCTGTTTTTCCGAGGCACCTTTCAACACGCGGCGCTCGCGCCAGGTTTTACACCTGTGAGGCAGAAGGAGACCTTGGGTCAGGGTCAGGGTTAAGGTGACACAAATTGGGTTCTGATTATTCTGCTGTAAGTGTAAAATAATCAAGGCCAAGAGTCAAAATATTTTAGTTCCTGCGCTGGAGCGCGTGATCCCAGCATTAGCCTGCACCTTTTCCCTCTCCAACATGGTGGCTGCAGTCTTTTTTATTTTTTATTAATTACTTAATTATATGAAATCACGTGGTATATACATACATGGACAAGTCAACTTTTACAGGCTTAAGGCACATATAACTAAAAGATAATAACAAAATAAAGAAGTTAAATAGAACCAGTCAGACATCAAACAGGGATTATAGAACAAAAAGCTGAAAAAGACAGAAAAAAGAATTTATTTTAGTTGTCAAATAAAGTCAGGTCGTTATGAGCGTCCAAAAGTTTCATTCCCTGCTTGTTTTCCATCAGTTTTAAGGTTCTGAAGCGTTTTCCATCAGAAGGTTTTTAAAGGCTGAACAGTTTGGTTTTCTATTACAGAGTGATGAAGAATTTGGCGAGGATCAGCAGGTGGTTCAGAACCAGGCCGGGTTTTGTCTTTGTGGGTCCAAATATTACATCCTCTGTTTTTAAGGGATGATGGAGGGAAAGTTTAGTTGAGATCCAGTCCTGAAAGTTTCTCCAAAATGATGCAGTTTGCACACAATAGAAAAAAGATGATCTGTTGTTTCAATGTCAGTGTTACAAAAGGTACAAATGTTGAAGTTAAATCTTTGTCTTAAAAGTTTCCTGGATGGAAAAAATGTTGTTGAGAATTTTAAAATGAACTTCTTCAGCTTTAGGGCTCAGAGGATATTTAAGGTAATCAGTTCTCCACTTATTAACCTCAAAATCAGAAGATAAATTTAAAATGGAGTTTTTATTTGGTCGGACAGGAAATATAATATTAGTAAGATGCTGACGCATCCGTTTGTTAGAATGACTTTTGTCATTAAATCCAAACAGCTGAAGAGCTGGAAACTGAAGGTCAGCTGATTAATGTTTTATATCTGACTGCAGAGGGGATGGAGTTTAATACCATATGAAACTGAGTGCATGAGCAAACCAAGTTATACAATAAGCAAAATTCATCATAAGACAACCAATCTCCACTGTCATTAAGAAAATGTCTTATGGACCAAATACCTTTTTCCATCCAGTGATCTAAATAGAGATTTATTTCTGTCTATTGTTCCAGTTGGGAGTTTGCTGAGGAGTAAAGCTGTTCATGTTCAGAAGTTTAAACCTGCTTATGAAAAGCCGATAACTTAACAGGAAGTCTGTTGACATCAAAGTCACATCTAAGAACAAAATCCATGCATCCAATTTTTTAAACAAACCTTTGGGAAACAAAACCAGACACTGATTCCATTCATTAAAAAGATTTTAACCAATTTACCTTTATGACGGCGTTTAAACATTTAAAGTCAATGGCTTGTAAACCACCATCTTTAAAGTCTTGAACCATATTTGCTTTCTTTAACTAGTGGACTCGATTTTTCCAGATGAAACTAAAGTTCAGCTGATTTATAGCTTAATATATTTATTAGGTATGGCCATAGAATAATCTGGGTAAATGCACCGGCTCAGCGACTCCATTTTGGTTAATAGGTTCTCCAACAGGGTCAGATCTCTCTGCAGACATCGATTTAACTGTGTTTTATTCTCTATGTTAACGGTTTCATTGAGTTTAACATCTTTAGTTATTAAAATACCAAGATATTTAACTGAGGATTTCATGGGAATATTATAAGCTTCCATCAGATCAGAGTCATGAATCGCCATCAGTTCACACTTCTGCAGATTTAAGGTCAATCCTGATGCTTTGGAGAAAATATTAATTAACTTGAGTACTTTAGGGGTTTGGTCTGGATTCTTCAAAAACATTGTGGTGTCATCAGCTAGTTGACTAATTATGATTTGGTCATCTAAAACTTTCAATTTCGGTATGTTGGAGTTTTTATGAAAACTCATCACTTCAACAGCCAAGATGAAGAGAACCGGGGAAATAATGAATGGAGAGACGTGGAGACGCACCATGTGACAAGGCGGCCCCCTGCAGGCTAATGCTCCCCCGCTAGTTGGCGCTGCAGGCTGTAAGCTTTAATGGAACCGTGTGTTTCCGGTTCCGGTCCACATTCTATTCGGTTTTTGTCAGGTTCCTGCAGCTCGGATGCGCCGAGCTCCGGATGGATTTCACCGGAGCCCCAGGGCCCCTCGGCCGGCTCCAGACTGGACTTTCCCCGGGTTCGGTCTCCTTTCGGAGGTTCTCCTCAGCGCCCAGGGGCAGGCTTCTCTCCCCGGTTCTCTCCCGGCTTCTCTCCCGGCTTCTCTCCCCGGTTCAGCAGAGGAACTATGGACGGGTCACCGGCGCATTTCAGCGGCGAGAGGGGGTTCGGGTTCCGGCGGCCCCAGTCCTTCAGTCCTTCAGAGCTCCGAACCTGCAGGTGGTTCTGATGTTTCTAAACAAAAGGGAGTGGGCGGGGCTTGTTTGTTTGGTTCAGGTGTCCTGACGATCTGAGCTACCCCGTCAGATTTCCCTACCGCAGCACGGATCGACAGCTGGCTCTGTCTGTCCGTGCTACCCGTCTAAAGCTGCTACCGCCATGTTTACAAACAAACTGCAGCGGCTTGTTAATGTTCAATAATTGGATCATTTAGTGACTGGAAGCTTAGCAGTTCTGGTTAGCTTAGCATTGAACAATTGATGTGATGATGAAACCAGAAGCAGATCACTTCCTTCATCTGAATATCCTACCAAAGTTTGAAATGAAAAGCTGCAGATGCAGCTGATCCTTTCCTACAATATCTAGCTGTTAATATCTGAGACACAGAGGCGTTTGTTAGAATAAAACCGGATCAGATGGAAACAGCTTTTATTGGAATTAAACACTAATCCAGATCACTGGAACGGTTTTTGTGCATTAATACTTATATGTTATCAGCATCAGCCACAACGTGTCACTGAAATGATGGGATATGATTCATATGCACTGATATTACAGCTTCACATCGTATCGCTAACATCTATTTAGCAAGTTTAGTCGACAAGAGTGGAATTAAACTAACATATTTTAACGTATAGGGACAAAAAACCAAAACATATTTAGTCCTGATTAACCACCAAATAATAACTTGTTTACAGTAAGGACAGTGCAGAGCAAACTAAACCATCATTCCATTGACAAGCTGCTAGTAATCCAGCTGCTTCATGAAAGAAAATCAATGAAATAAAGATTATTGTCATCTGTGATGAAATAAAACACCTGAAACTAAACTTCCACAGGCAGGACGGATTGAGAAGAAATCTGCTGACTCAGCAGATTGTGACTGCTGACTCAGCAGATTGTGACTGCTGACTCAGCAGATTGTGACTGCTGACTCAGCAGATTGTGACTGCTGACTCAGCAGATTGTGACTGCTGACTCAGCAGATTGTGCGTGGATGCATAAGGTAGGATGGACTGACGGGTAGCACAGATAAATAGAACGCCTGTTCTGCTGCTGTCAGAACCACCAGTGAAACCTTCGGCTCGGTGATGATCAGAAACTATCAAAGTTCTGTAGAAAATTGTAAAAATTCTCCAGTTTCTGTGGTTCCATTGTGGTTCTGATTGTTTGGACCAGCTGATTGAACAGAACCAAGGTTCCACTTCAGCTGGTTCTTTTTAGATTCAACGTTGTTCATTTCTACTTAAAACCTGCTGGTATCAGCCAATGCTAAAAGTGGAACCAGGTCAGCAGGTTACCTGAGCGGTTCTGATCCGCTTTGCTCCAGTGTGAAGCGGTTCCTTTAATCCAGATTGTGACTCGGCTTGTTGCCTTCCAGCCCACAGACGTTCCGGTGGAGAGATATTTCAGTCCCTCCATGCTGCAGGACCCCTGGAGGACGCTGCAGCCTGTCACAGCTGAAGCTGCTGCCAGGACCAGCTGAGCCAATCAGAGCACAGAGGACCAACCTCTGCGATTGGACAGAATTTTGACCAGCACATTTGTTTTTACTGCTAAACTTATTTTAATAAAAGCTAAGAACTTAACCTGAATCCTGGAGTTTTATTTCTGCGCAAATCAAAACCTTCTTCACATTTAAAGCTGTTCTAGAGAAGTTCTGGTTCTGACCCGGTTTAGTTTCACAAAATCAGATCAGATGGACCCAGTACAGACCCATAATTTCCATACTGGGTCAGTCACTATGACATCATGGAAGGCTGGGTCAGGAGCACATTGAGCAACAAATGCATGAAGTTGATTGTCAGCACTAAGCCCCTCCTCCTGGCTCTGATTGGATGTTTCTTCAGCAGGAGATAACATTATCAGACCCATGGTGGTGGTTTAAAAACTGATGAGTAAAAGTTACACACTGCAGCTTCAACCCCTGCCGAGCGGTTTCTGATCCGGTTCTTCCAGCCTGGTCTCATTACACCTTCTGACACATTAAGCATCTTCATCACTAATGTCTCCATCGTTTCCCTTACAGAGTGGACCCCACCAGACCCAGAACGTTCTGATGAAGAGCAGTCGGGATCAATATCAGACAGGTTCTATTGGGTTTGAAAACACACCAGGTTGCCATAGAGACAGAAACTACAGAGAGAGAAAATGACAAATTTTATTAAAGTGAAGAAAACCGAGCAGCTAGAACCAGAACCCTGACCTCGTTAATCACTAACGCTCGTTAAGCTTCACCTCGTTAATCACTAACGCTCGTTAAGCTTCACCTTGTTTATCACTAACGCTCGTTAAGCTTCACCTTTTTAAAAGAACTGTTTACATTTTGAGCCGTGAGGAGCAGAACAAAGTTTCTTGTTCTTGTTTAAAACAATTTCAGTTAAATTTTTTTTTTTTCCAAGAGAAAGAATAAGTTAAATAAACCAAAGGCTGATGAGAGGATGGAAACTCGTTAACCTTGTTATCAACCATGGCAAACGTCAATTAGCTCAGGTTGTTGCAACTGGAATACTTCTCTCATTGGTTCCCTTTGACTTGTTTGAAGTTATCAGACATCATCTGATTGGTTGGGTTGACTGTGGCGGAGCAGTGGGCGGAGCAGCTGCTGATGTCTCTGATGAAATGCATCGCTGCTTCATGAGAGGAAGGCAATTAGTCAGCACCTGTAGAGAGACAGAACCGAGGGTTGTGATTGGCTGAAACAGTCTCTGTCTAACCTGGACCGACTGGAGGTCACAATCCAGATGTGCTTCCTGTGGTCGGTTCAGCAGCTAAACGTTTACCGGCCCGGCAGGCTGCCTAGGCGCCAGGTAAACGCCAGTCATGATGATGTCACTGACCAGGCGGAGGCGATGGGCGTACAGCGGCTCTGGCTCTTCAGGCTTTCTGCTTGGAACGACAATGTTCCATCGCCGCAGCTCTGCGATCATTTCTGCAGGACTGAAGAGGACGGCCGGGTCGGCGCTACACTGGTTGATCTGCTCCACCAGACGCTCCTTGTAGTGAGCCCTGCCGGAACAGACAGCAGCTCACCTCAACAGGTACGCAAGCAGAGGACGCATGGCCTCCGACTGGACCTTACTGGCAGTATCCTCCGTACGGAGCCGGCCGTCCGCAAGGCTCTTCCTTCGTCATACCACTATCATCTCGCAGTTCTGGCACGAAACACGCCACTGCCACACAAACGCACCTGTCAGACAGACCGCGATGTGCTGGGTTCCCCCGGGACAGGAAATGACCTCACCTGTCTGACTGCACTGAGCCAAGCTGCCATTGGACGGTTCCAACCAGGAAGGAGACACTCTATAGTGCTGAGAGGGAGAAGAGCATCACCAGCGAGTTCATGCGGGTCTGGCTGAGAACCAGACCCGAGTCCAGCTAACCTGCAACAGCCGGTGCAGCCGGGTCACGCTCCAGTCTCTCAGGTGGTATAGACAGTCCCTGGGGTGGTGCGCATGGAGACCTCTGGACGCACACTGAGTGGAGAAGCTGCAAGTCTGAGGAGGGAGACGTCATAAGGGGACTAGAACTCAGTAGATTCCGGTAGAACAGTTAGAACATGGACTCACCGAGCCCAGAGCAAAGCGCTGACTGCAGCCGCCACAGAACTGATGGCGACACTGAGAGCAGGTGAAGTGAAGACACCCTCCTTTAGACAGGCTGAAGACGAACTGACAACGAGGACACTCTGAGGACAAACAAGACTTTACTGGAGGAAGAATAGGGTTAGCTACCAGCTTCAGAGACACGACTGTTTCAGATGTTCCTACCAGAACCCTGAGGTTCTGGTAGGAACCTAAGACTGCAGGTTCCTAGAGGTACTAGCAGTAGAACAGCAGACAGATCCTTTTTCATAGACTTAGACTCGTACTTTATTGATCCCTTGGGAAGACTCCCTCAGGAAATTGAAGTTACCAGCAGCTTACAGGCAGAAAAGTGGCACCCAGTGAACAAAATACAAAAGAATACAAGAAATACAAATTAAAGACAAAGGTACACACTAAATGTGAGTAGCCAAAACCCTAAATTAAGATCCTTTAGCTCCTACCCTGCAGATCCAGATCCCAGTTTACCGAGGCAGATGCTATCTATCGTTAAGCTACTTGAGGCTGCATAACTTTCTCCTCGTATTGTCCCTTCAGTCACAATCTGCTGTTATTGTGGTGAGCCTCAAGGTTTTACTTGGCCGCCTGACAGTCTGGGCATTGCAGGTTATTATTATTATTATTTATAATTATTTAAAATGCATTTTTTTAGAAACATCAGCATGCCTGCTGCGTTCAGCATTTCACCAGCAGAACAGAATCATTCCTGAAAGTTTTATAGTTGATGCATCAAAAGAGTGTGAAAGCAGACCAACCACAGGCGCCTCTGCACATTGGCTGTCGGTCGACCTCGGCACGGACCGCGTCTGACCTTTCACTCAGACTGGAAGGGTTGGAAGGTGTTCTTGGAGAAAAGCTTCACCTTATTGGCAATTATATAGATTACATTTGTGCAACTGCAAATGTAATCTGTGCTTCCAGAGGTGTGTGTTGAGCGTGCTGTGCAGAGGGAATTGTATCTTTGTGAACAAAGAACAATGAGTGTCATTTACATCTCAACATGCTGCCCAGCGCATGGCTGTTTCTGCCCGTGTTCCTCAGTGGGCCGGTGGCTCAGCCAGTGGAGGAGCTGTTGCACTCGCCTCATAGTCACGCAGCACGTTGTTTTGCTTTGGGGGGGGGTTCTCTTTTTCCCACCACCACAATGCTTCAATCTGCACATCAAATGTCTTCTCTACGTCTGGTCAGGTAGAGCTGCTCTATGGAGATCAGAAAAAACTTGTTCCTTTAAGCCTGGGAACCAAATCAAATATTCTCTGGGCTTATTAAAGACTCTACAGTCAGGAAACAAAAGCTTGGTCCCTGCTAGTGCTTATAAATTAAATCTCCTTGTTTTTGTTGATATTTATTTTAATTGTATTTTTGTGGTTTGTGTTTTTCAGACTGAATAGCTGTGGATTTTAGCATTGTGAACAATGTATTCCAGAAGCATAATTACCCAGTAATATTTCCTGTTACCGTCACATCTTTTGATTCAAAAACATGGCGGACTGCCTCGGCCACCGGGCTTGTCACATTTTCTGGGGGAATCTCTGCACTGTGACAATGAACTTTATGTTTCCTTTTAGTCCAAATGCAGATTGAACCAACCAGATCGAGCCACCCTGACGGGACCAAGCCCAAATCAGACGCTAGAACCGGGTAGAGCTCAAACCTTGGTATCAACTCGGACCTCGATTACTTGAAGGGGTGTTTTACCGATGGTTTTGTAGGCCCACATGGAGCTGTCCCAGTCCTGCTGGGTCTGCTGTTGCCACACCTTGAACTCTGTACAGGAAAGTCCCTGATGGTGAGGAGACCACTGCAGAGCAGACAGACCAGGTCAGATTCTACTTGGAGTTCAGCTCAAACTGCAGGTGTGTGTGCCTTACAGGTGACCTGCACTTGGAACAGGTGCTCTTTCTACAGCTGGGACAGTCCATCCTCAACCGGTCTGATTCATGGAGCATCCCAAAGGAACACTGAAACGAAAGTTAGAACTCTACAGTTCTATGAATCCTGGATGACTGCCAGAGGCGGAGCTTCATGCACTGAATGATCATTCTTGTGCATGCTCAAGTCATTTGCCAGTAACCCATGTGACACTAGTCACATGATACCTGGCGCTCAATCCCTCAATCTTCTCACGCGCCGTAAGGATTCCAATGGACCGAGTACTCTGGTGGTCATCCTGGATGGATAGAACTGTGGTTACAGTCATAAATTTTGCCGTATTTCATCCGTAGTGACCACCAGAGGGTGGAGTTTTAAGCACTGGATGACTATGTCAACAAAATCTAAAAGAAAAGCCAGTGCACTGCCTACCTCAGTAGAAGGATGCTGCTCCAGGAAGCCTTGGAGGGGATGGGCCAAAGCCACATTCACTCTCATCATTGCTCCTGAAATGGGGAGAGGGTCACTGTGACCCATAGGGTGAACACCCTGGGAGACAGCATAAGTCCATACAGGAACCATAATCTGCAAATGCTTCCATTGGAAAGCAAAACAAAGAAAGCGCCAGTGAGGCAGAGCAATTGAGACATGAAAATAAGCATCTGTGAGATCAGCATGTGAAAAGGTAAGACCTTCAGAAATTAAAAGAAGACCCGTGGTCTTCTGAAAAAAAACTGCTTTGAATAAAAGCCCCTGGATCCAACAGAGGTCCATGGGAACCGAGGTGCAGATTTCCTGGTTCAGTGCCTGTGCCGTCACAGGCTTGCGGATGACAGTCGTCCTCCTCACCCAGCTAGGGACAAGGGGCTGGCTTCTGACTTGAAGACCCTGGGGTAAAATAACTGACTGCTGATCTTAAACATTACCTGTGGGGTAACTTGCCTCTTGAATGCCTGGGAGGGCACCAGCCAACCAGTGCCACACAAAAGCAGTACGTTGTCTGGACCCCTGACTGGGAGCAGGTTTTTGGCAATCTCTGGTTCCATAACTGGCATTTGCCCCAAGTCAAACCTAGATGCTTCTTGCATGGCTGCCAGGCATGCAGTTCCCATATTTGCTCCTCCGAGGGAGAAACCATAGATCGTGGAGCTTAACTCCAGAAGGTAATTGAAGGTAATTGAGGAACTGCGTACCCAAGGTTGCCACTGAAATAATATTGTTACCATTGGCCGACACTCCATCCTGCTCAGGAGGAAGTGCCATGCAGCCAGTATTTGCCTGAAAACACCAGAAGACAGACTTCATTTGGGCCAGTTCATTAGTGAGGTGATCCACCTTTGTGGACAATCTCCCCGTATCAGTCCATCAAAGGTCCCTCCACAGCAGGCTGCATTGGGCCCACCATCTGTCCTCGTGGCAACAGGTCTTGCTGTGCAGATCCTGCCCAGTCGGTTGATTTAGCCTGACCTAGCACGACGCTACAGTTGGGCCACGCGTTGTTCGACAGTGAGATGCACACGAGCAACACGAGTCGTCATCAGGCTGGAGCGAAGCCAAGTGCAGCATCATAAATGATAAAGTATCATATCATCACAATAAGCACAATCTTCATAGAGGCAAATTAAAGGACTCACTCAAGCACGAGCAGAAAATGCCTTAGGCAAGTCAAAAAAGCCACAAATAAGCCA
Organism: Poeciliopsis prolifica; assembly: GCF_027474105.1. Classification (NCBI taxonomy): domain Eukaryota; kingdom Metazoa; phylum Chordata; class Actinopteri; order Cyprinodontiformes; family Poeciliidae; genus Poeciliopsis; species Poeciliopsis prolifica. The sequence goes on along the minus strand of NW_026562584.1, from coordinate 113,698 downwards.
TCATTCACAGTGAACAGTAAACTACTGCTGTAGAATAAAGAAAAACAAAACATAACCACTTAACCCTAACCTAACTGAAAGTACCTTGTGCTGGAAGACAAGACTGACCATAAACAAGGCTGCAAGCACAAGAAGAAAACCGGTGAAACACAAAAGCTACCAGCTTTGTACAACCACACCTGTACTCTGCACACCTTCGCACGAGAACAAAAGGGATTGAATGCTGGGAGTCATGTGGCTATAAAGTCACATGGGTTACTGGCAGGTCAAAGATGACTTTGTTGTGACTAACTTGATGCACGAGCCACTTTTTTCAATTTCACTACAGATATGTGAGGTTTAGTATTGGCCCATATTGATCCGATGTAATTTTAATGACTTAATAATACAAGTACATCCTGCCAAAGATAAATATGCTTTATTTTCAAAAGAACATTTAGCACTGGAACTGGTGAACAAAATAAACAAAACAGCCTAAAATGGGCTCTCAGTCTCTGTTAACAAAAATATGCTTGAATAAAAACTGAACACAACATAAAACCAAAGTTTAAATAAAAACTACATTCATCCAAAAGAGTACAGATTATAAAATCTAAATCATTTTTATGAACAAAAAGTGCAAAATGACAAAAGCACACTAAATAAGACCATTGGCCTCAACAGTCTATAGCAGATCTGTAGCTACTTTAGTCAGACAGATTCCAACATGTTGAGTTTGTGTGGCTCAAGGCAGGATCTCTCAGGAGGACCAATGTTTCCAGCTGTGTTAAACATTCCCTCTGAACTGGTGCTTGTTGCACAAATACACATGTATTTTGGAGCCAAGTTTGCCATCAAAGGATATCTCCTATGGCTGTCATGCCACCACGTCTCAAGAGACACCAACAGCATCTTCAGCCTGCTCTCTTTGTGGATATGTAGCCTTGGTCTGACCTGTTGGTTGAGCTCTTCTGTTTTGGAGAAGGTAACTTAGACTCTTCTTCTTGCAGGGGGTGGGGGGCAGCGGTAGAGTCACCTTTGTTTCCTCTAGCAGCTTTGCTGCAGCCCTCACCTTCTTCACTTACTTCTGACAGTTCTAAGTCCAGTTTGCTCTTGCACCAGCTGATTGATGCCATCCAATGCCCCTGCCTTGTCCGTGCTGCCATGGTACCTCAGATCCAAGACGGTGGTCTTGGATGGCAGGTGAGCTGTAGTTTTCAGTCAGTATCTTGGATGTGTTTTGTGTAATTCTGGCAGTCAGTGTGCTGTTGTCATGACCTTGAGAGAGAAGGTCGCCTTTAATCAGGTCCAGCACAGGCTTATCAGACGTGCGTTTCCCCTGAGAGGACATCTGACCTCAGTCAGGCAGTGGTTTCATTGCTGCGTTGATGGACTCCAACACCAAAACATCGTGCCAGGTTGGGTTGAGATGGCCATGTTTTCTGTCTTGAACCAGGACTCGTCTTCCAGCTGGGAGTTGCTCCAACACCTTCTTCTGCTTAGTGCCCCATCGGTTGACAACATCAGCAAGGTGGAGGTGGAGGCCAAAGCAGCTGAGCCATGGCCAGCCAAGATTTCTTATTGCAGCAACTATATTAGCACCATTGTCTGTTGGGATGCAACCCAGTTTGTGCTCATCCAGTCCCCAATCTGCTACAGCAGATTTCAGGTTTTCTTCAAGGGCGTCAGCAGTATGGTTATCTGGGACATATCTGGTCTCTAAACATTTAGAGTTTAGAGACTCTAAATGTCCAGTCAGCAGCTACATAGTGAATGGTCAAGATCAGATAAGGGGTCATGTTTGAACTTACCACATAATAATGTCTTTTATTTCCTTAAGTATGTCCTCTTTAATACTGTTGGACAGTTGTGGAATCTCTGTTTGTGATACTTCTATATTTTCCCAGGGATTTTGGATTGTCTGTCAAATGTTTGCAACATTTTTGGAATATTAAATGGGAGCATCTCATTACCAATTACACCAACTATGGTGTCTGTGAGCACGCACCACTTTGTCGTCCGTTTTGTTCACTGCTTGTCGATTAATTGCTTCAATGATGGTGGACTGTTGCGAATTTGAAGACTGGGACAGCCCACCAATTGTACTTTATTCCCCAGCTGGGAAAACGTCTTTGGACGGTCGTGCTTTAGGTGCAATTTGGCTGTACTGCTGCTCTTAGTTGCTACTGTTTTATGATAAATGTGACATACCAGCTCGCAAAGGATCAGCGGTTCTCCTCAGTCATTTGGTTTGAATCTGAAATACTCCCTCACTGCTGCAGTTGCGTTCGGCTGTGAAACCAGTCCCATTTCAAGTTTTTTTCCCCAATATCAGATACTATATCTGTAGCTTTCTAAGTCCTCAAGGGGCTCTCAAGCTGCAGAAGTATGAAATGATGTGCATCCTGACTACCTGACGCTATAGCTCAGTGGTCCCCAACCCTTCTACCACCACGGACTGGTCAAGGCTCGGCAATTTTACTGTGGCTTGGGGTGAAGGGGAGAATAGAGCGGCTGCTCCCACTGTCTTTTATGATCCACAAACTGTCACTATTGCTTCTACATCATGTTGATTATTCTGTGGGATGTTGGGGTTTTACTGGATCTTCTTCTGGAACCGGGACGTTCAGTAGAACCGGTTCTGGTTCCGTGTTGCTCCTGGACTCTCAAACCGACCGAACCTGTTGGACTTTTATCGCCTCTGAGGTCACAGAGGTTTGGGAAATCGGCCAACGATCCTTAAACCGTGAACCAAACCTAGAACTCACATCTCCTCTCATCTCGACCTCTGACCTCACGCTGTCTGACTCTGGTCACCATGGTAACCGTTACATATCCCTTCAAAATAAGATGCAGATGGGCCACAAAACCAACATTTTCCTTTTCTAAACATTTAACTCAGGATATCGACTGATGGACCCTGAGCTGTTTCTCCTGCTGGAGACGCTGAAGTGATGCTCAGGGAGACACTGGGTCTCCATGGTGATGCAGTCTGAAGCTTCATTGGCTCATCAGGTCACCTGATCATGCAGAGCAGCTTGGACTGTGGGAATCAACCCACCGGGACAAACCCATCCTCCTGCCTCTCTGGGCCTGCAGACAAACTTTCCAAAGAATCTGATCTGGTTCTGTTCATTTTGCTGCTTGTGGATCAATGTTGGCGCCAAAACGCCACCGAGAGAATCTGTTGAAGGATTTTCAAAATAAAAGACCCTCCAGACTCACATAATACATAAAACGGAAATATTTCATTATTTCTTGTGCGGCCCTTTACCAATTGGTCCACGGACCGGTACCGGGCCGCAGCCCGGAGGTTGGGGACCACTGCTATAGCTCACTTCTCCCTTACGCTAAAAAATGAGGAAGAGAGGGGTCAGTGGAGAGAACGAGAGCTGAGCCGTTTTTCATCCAGTGTCATCAATAGAAAGAGAAAAAGGCAGGAAGAAGCGATAAAGCAGATAAATTAAAATGAGGTCAATAGTTTTTATTTAGCGTGGGATTAATTGATTTATTGTTTAGCGTGACAGGCCTAAACATCAATACAGAAATATTATTCTGAAGGCGTTTTTTATTTTGTGGTAATGCGTACATTTGCTCAGAGCACGAAGCATAGAATTAGTCTGAATAGATCGTCTCTTAGGGATAGGGAACATTTTCACCAACATCTGATCTAAAATATTTGTCAGTATCAGGATGGGTGCAGATATTTAGAGATGGGCCGGTGCATCTCTAATTCTGACTCAAACTGCAGTTATCACCTTCAAACTCCGCATCATATCAGGAGCAGTTATCAGGGATGAAATGTAAAAACAAACACCCTGATGGATCCTGGATTGGATCAGAACCGGACCCAGAACCGGTTCAACTCATGGAGCGCCCCAAAGCAACATTGAAACAACGACCTGCCAAGGTTCCGACCCTAATGGTCTCATCAGAACCGGGCCCAGTGAGGTTCTTACGTGAGCGCACCAGCAGAACCGGGGCATCTCCTGCAGGGCTCGGTCCCGGAGTTTCCTCTGGAAGAGTTCATGGATGTCGGGAGGCAAGAAGTGACGAATCTGGAAGCACAACACATGTCAGGACCAGTGTTGAATTGTAACGAAGTAAGAATACTTCACTACTTTACTTAAGTACATTTTGGAGTACTTCATACTTTCCTCGAGTATGAACATTTTTGATAACTTTCACTTTAACTTCACTACATATCCGAACTTAATTTTATACTTTTACTCCGATACATTTTCAGTGTGGTTTAGTTACTCGTTACAAAAAATCGAGAGAGAAAAAGTGTTTTAACCCAACCTACTGACCGACTGCAACAAAGCCTGCTTCCCTGGGCTTGTTCATCTCCACCAATAGGATGCACAGGTTTCACAGTCTGATTGGTCAGTGCTCCGTTTGTGTAGGTTTGTGCCGTTAAAATGTTCGTTTGTGCAGCTTTGGTTTCCGAGATATTAAAATGATTTTTTAGGCCATCCAGAGTTACCATCACCGCAGTTTGCTCCAAAACAAACCAAAGTGGGCTGGTTCGTTAGTGCTCCGTTTGTGCCGTTAAAACAAAACGCAGCAAAGTTGTTTTCAATTTGGATTTTGGCTATTCCAATATCCAGTGTGAGCGGCGCCTAACTCGAGGTTGATCCGATTCATGAACGCTATTTTCGGCCAGCCGGTCTCTGGTCTCCTCCTTCCTCAAGGTGTCGGAGTTTCACTCAGGGAGAGTCAACAAATTTTACATCCAAACTCTCCTGAGAAACTAATGGAAATAGATTTCTTGCCTTGTGACAAACTGACACTAAATTCATGACACATTCCTAGAAATTGTAATCTTAAAAAGTATATATTTTGGATGGCCTAAAAAATCTTTTTTAATATCTCGGAAACCAAAGCTGCACAAACGAACATTTTAATAGCACAAACGGAGCACAAACCAATCAGACTAATTGCTGGATTATTTGAGTAGGTGGTGTCAGCTTCACGGAGGTCTGTTTCCTTCTCCCATTAAACACCAAGTTAACTAAAAGCTCTCTTCAGATGTCAATAAGCTGCATTTCCCTCCCAATTCTTTTTCTTTTGCATAATGACCAGTTGTTGCACCTATAGTGTGTGAAGTAGAGGAATCCTAACGGGTTTTTCTCTTCATGTTGGCCGCATTTTCTGTACTGACTATTTATTTTTCTCATTTTCAGCACTGACCTTACTGAAAGGAAAAACTTAAGGCTTACAAAAACTTTGTATTTTCTGTCTTGGAGGGTTTACTAAGAAGCTGGTTCAGTTGGAAAGCAGGTTAAGTTAACTTAAAGCAGGTTAAGTTAACTTAAAGCAGGTTAAGTTAATCTAAAGCAGGTTAAGTTAACCTTGTGATTTAAGTAAAGCACCTAATTTTCTTAACTAAATGATGCTGCAGGTTTATCTATTAGCAGGTTTCATTTTGCCTGCACTTGGTTCTGTTCATTATTTTAAGTGTATTTAACAAGTTTACCAAAATATAAAAAATGTCAAACTGCATTTGCCTTGTTTTACTTTTTACTTGTACTTTTAATTTCATTACTTGAGTTCATCCATTGTTACAGTAATTTCCAGACTTCAGTACAAGACGTTTCAGATACTTTAAGACTTTAACTCAAGTAACATTTCAGTGACTTGGACTTTTACCAAAGTCATATTTTGGAGCGGTACCTGTACTTTTACTGGACTCTGAGATTTCAGGACTTTATACAACACTGGTCAGGACTCCCAGCAGCTCTCTCTCACCTGACTAACTCACCTGACTGACTCACCTGAGTGTCCAGGAGATTAAAGTAGTCCATGGACTCCTCTAGCGCCCCCTGGCTCCTGATCTCTGGTTGGCCGCACTGCGGACAGGTGAGCTGGTGAACGGCGCGCTCCTTGATGGCAACGGAGAAACAGGAAGTGAAGCAGCTCTGACACAAGAAGCAGGAGCAATGGGTCATGGAGATGATCTGCAGAAAACAAGCAGAGATGAAGAGCTAACAGGAAGCAGAGCGGTGTCTGTCCTTTGATTGGCTGGCTGAGACAGTCACCTTGCTGAAGGTCACCTGGTCACGACAGATTGGACAGGTGTGTGTCAGGAACTTCAACGCTGAAGGGAGATCTGGATTATGCTGAACTGCCTCTATGACATCATCAGTGCTGAAGCTCCGCCCAGTCATGGTGATCAGAGCCATGAAGACGGCGGCCCGGTCTGGAGACAGGTGAGCCGACACCTGGGAGACACATCAGCTGAGATGAGCTGGGTCCGTCCAGATGAACACCTGGACGGACCCAGAGGCAGGACTGTCCAGGTTCCCACCAGGTGATCCAGTTCTGGGTCAGAACCACCCAGGTAGGGGTTGTGTAATACTTCCAGAAACTCCCTCCACCTAGAGGGCAATCCTAACCTGGGACCTGATGATCAGAACCAGAACCCACCTGTGGTCAGCAGATCACAGCCAACATGGCGGCTTGTCTACTTTGAGCGCTGTCAAGCAGCTAACACATTGAACTGAGTGTGCTCCAACCCATAACTGCTAGCTCAGTTAGCACTGGCTAGCGCTAGTCATAACAAGCTTTCAAAAGCGCCAACAACAAAGTCAACAGCTAAACCAAAATGTTCAGTCACTTGAATGGAGTCAGGTCCGACGATGAACACGAAGTCCACAGTAAAACAGTCGCAAACAGCTGCAAAGCGTTTTTTTTTAAATGTATCAAGTTTCCTTTCGATGGCAGCAGTTCCTCTGGAGGAATCTTCTGTAGAAACAGCAGAAATCTCATCATCGCCCAGCAAGACCCGCTTGGCCATCAGAGGGACGGAGCCCCTCTGTCTGGATGTTTGAGCCTGAGATTGGTAAGGAAATACATAACTGGTGTACTTAGCGAGCAATAGATGCAATAGATAAAGGTAGATTTAATGACCGGGTTCCGACTTGACCAGTCAGAAACATTCCAGTAAGAATAGAGCATGTGAAAACGAGCTCAAGTCGCTCTCTGCATATTATTGGCTTGGAAAAAGCCTTGTCATAACATTATTGGTGGAATGCGGCGTCAATCAAAAGGGGCGGGCTCTAGGCTGCCCAATAAAAGCGTCATAACGGACACCAGCAGAGTTTAAGTAGATTTCCTTTAATTGATCTCACCTCACAAACTAATAAACCCAGATCTCTGAAATTAATTATAGTGATTCAAAGAGCCCTGAGACACAAAAATATCCTTGGATATACTTTTTTACATATAAAAATGAAATATTTATTACACTTGAATCCAATTTGCATAATAATTTGGAACATGGTGTAGAGCAGCCATGTTAGGGTTAATGAGTCTTGGAAGGCCGGCATCCTGCAGGTTTTATTCTCTCTCTGGTACCAACAACTTCTTCATCGCTGGAGGCCTAACGATGACGAGCCATCACTGGATCCAGGTACGTTAAACCAGGGAGAGACTAAAACATGGACGCCGGTCCCCTGAGGTAGACTCTGTTTGTATTAATGGTCATAACTCAGTTGCGCTACAGACTGATTGCTGTCATTGAACTAAAGTAGTGGTGCAGTGATTTCAATTTTCTGGCAAATCACCAATATTATAAAGCCTGACTGATTTTAGCCATTACTGATTTGTTTCTGTACTAAATTTAGTACCAAAGTTGCAAAGTTGTCAACAGCAGGCCCATGGAGGGGCGATCAATCGCCACACCCCAAAAAGGCCCCCGCCCCAAGCCGAGTCCCCAAGGGAACCACTGCTGAGGTAAAACCCGGCCTCACCTTCCTCAGGTCGACTTCGGCTGCTGGACTCTGATCTCCAGAACCACGTTGGTTCTGTTCTGACCGCCTGCCTCCATCCAGCCTCAAAGCTCCCATCATTCTGCTGAGGGGCACTGTGGGGGGCGCACCTGCAGGGCGGACCGGATCCGCTACAGAACCTGAGGTATGAGTTCAGAATCTTAGCTGCAGCCCGTCCTGAACAGAACCAACGCTACTTAAAAGGGACGCCGTTTCTTTAAGGGGTGGGGTTTATAACTCCCATCTCACCTGGAGGGGCTCAGGAGGGTGTTGGCGCCGCCAGAGGAGGGCGGAGCCCCGAAGTCGATCCCTTTCAGCTCCTCAGTGTAAGATGTCCTGACGCTGTCCTGCTCCCATTGGCTGGCTGCAACAGAAGGGAGGGGCTTCTGTTGCAGCGCTCATGTGAGAGAAATACCAGTTTCTGTCACATGACAAACCGCTATTGGCCAATTACGTCACCATGGTAACTCGAAAGACCTCTGAAAGCAATCACACCCATTCTATGTTTGCACACTGCAGGTGGCGCCCCTATGGGGTAGACCTCCTGCTGGGTTAGGGCTAGGGTGGGCAACACCGTCCCAAGATGGAGTGGCTTACCTTCAGACAGGTGGGCGGGGCCCTGAGCGGGGCTCTGGGCGGGGCTCTGGGCGGGGCTCTGGGCGGGGCCCTGGGCGGGGCCCTGAGCGGGGCTCTGGGCGGGGCCCTGAGCGAGGCTCTGGGCGGGGCTCTCGGAGGAAGAGGAGGAGCTACAGCAAGAGGAGACAAACCCAGATCAGAACCTGTGCCGTCACCATGGGGATGCATCACCAGGACTGTCCCCAACCAAGACCTCTGACCTCAGACTCAGAATCCTGAATAAGAACATTAAGATGACAAGAACCACCAGAACTTCCACCAGAACCTCAAGAACCACATCTAAAGGGAACAGGCTGGTAAGAACCACTATCAGAACCTGGACCTGGTAACGATACCCTTACACCACTTGATAAAACCCGATCAAAACCGGCTAGGTTCTACCTGCACCCTGGCCTGTAAGGTACTCACCTGACTCCTGCAGGGGGCGGAGCTTGATCCAGTCCTGGCGTAAAGAGGCGTGTCCTTCTGGAAGGCCAGCCTCATCTCTGACAGCAGCAGCGTCAGATTGGACACACCCTGGGAGGAAGTGACATCGCTGAGCCCTTAGCCTCACGGGTCAGGGGTCAGGGGTCAGACTGTGGGCTTACAGGAGTCCAATTCCGCAGTCCATCCACACTGACGGTCCCGAAGGAATCTACGTGAGGACAGGACGGGTTGATCACCATTGCGACGGAGGGGCAGACGACACAGCGCGGGCGTGACAGCGGGTGGGTCTCGTGCAGCCAGATGCACACTGGGATGTTGTAGACACTTCCTGTGGAGACACCAGAACCGGGCTGAGCAACAGGTCTGGACCGGAAGCCGCAGAGCCAAGATGTCCGACAGCCTGACCTTGGTAGAAGACAGGGAGCGTTCCTGACAGGTGCAGCAGCTTCCTCGTCTCCTTGTTTGGAAACCTGCAGAACACAAGAACATTGGTTCTGATCCGAACCGTCGGAACCGGGCCGCATCGAGCTGATCCACCCAGAGGACCACAACTGGTCTCTGGTCTGTGGTTCCTGGTCAGAATCACAGAACCAGAGAACAGCAGTTCTGTTCGTGTCGGTTCAGAACACGAAGGATCCATCCTCTTTAAATCTCCAGCAGGCAACACACGAAGTTGTACATTTCATAATGTTATTTATTTTAAAAAGATGTATTTTTGGATTGAGATGCTACAGCAAGTGGAGCATATGGCTTCAGAGTGAGTTAATACCGAAAACAACAAACAAAAGGAAAGTATCTGAAGATTAACCAACTTACCTAATAGAAAGTAAAGAAACCAAATGAGAAAAACTAAACTCCATAACTAAGAAAAAAAAAAAAAACTAATGAAACATAAAGGGCAGCTCAGTCCTACAAACTGCAGAACGTTACATAATTTAACAGACAATGTGGCCAATTGAGATGAGCTGAGGATGGATGAAAGGAAGTGTACGTCTCTGGTCCCTGGTCTCTGGTCCGTGGTTCCTAGTCTCTGGTCCCTGGTCCGTGGTTCCTGGTCTCTAGTCCCTGGTCTCTGGTTCCTGGTCTCTGGTCCCTGGTCTCTGGTCTCTGGTCCCTGGTCTCTGGTCTGTGGTTCCTAGTCTCTAGTCCCTGGTCTCTGGTCCCTGGTCTCTAGTCCCTGGTCTCTGGTCTGTGGTTCCTAGTCTCTAGTCCCTGGTCTCTGGTCCCTGGTCTCTGGTCTCTGGTCTCTAGTCCCTGGTCTCTAGTCCCTGGTCTCTGGTCTCTGGTCTCTGGTCCCTGGTCTCTGGTCTCTGGTCCCTGGTCTCTAGTCCCTGGTCTCTGGTCTGTGGTTCCTAGTCTCTGGTCCCTGGTCTCTGGTCCCTGGTCTCTGGTCCCTGGTCTCTGGTCTCTGGTCCCTGGTCTCTGGTCTCTGGTCCCTGGTCTCTGGTCCCTGGTCTCTAGTCCCTGGTCTGTGGTTCCTGGTCTCTAGTCCCTGGTCTCTAGTTCCTGGTCTCTGGTTCCTAGTCTCTAGTCCCTGGTCTGTGGTTCCTGGTCTCTAGTCCCTGGTCTCTAGTCCCTGGTCTCTGGTCTCTGGTCTCTGGTCCCTGGTCTCTGGTCTCTGGTCCCTGGTCTCTAGTCCCTGGTCTCTGGTCTGTGGTTCCTAGTCTCTGGTCCCTGGTCTCTGGTCCCTGGTCTCTGGTCCCTGGTCTCTGGTCTCTGGTCCCTGGTCTCTGGTCCCGGGTCTCTAGTCCCTGGTCTCTTGTCCGTGGTTCCTAGTATCTGGTCCCTGGTCTCTGGTCCGTGGTTCCTAGTCTCTGGTCCCTGGTCTGTGGTTCCTGGTCTCTAGTCCCTGGTCTCTGGTTCCTGGTCTCTAGTCCCTGGTCTCTGGTCCCTGGTCTCTAGTCCCTGGTCTCTAGTCCCTGGTCTCTGGTCTGTGGTTCCTAGTCTCTAGTCCCTGGTCTCTGGTCCCTGGTCTCTAGTCCCTGGTCTCTGGTCCCTGGTCTCTGGTCTCTGGTCCCTGGTCTCTGGTCTGTGGTTCCTAGTCTCTGGTCCCTGGTCTCTGGTCCCTGGTCTCTGGTCTCTGGTCCCTGGTCTCTGGTCTCTGGTCCCTGGTCTCTGGTCCCTGGTCTCTAGTCCCTGGTCTGTGGTTCCTGGTCTCTAGTCCCTGGTCTCTGGTTCCTGGTCTCTAGTCCCTGGTCTCTAGTTCCTGGTCTCTGGTTCCTAGTCTCTAGTCCCTGGTCTCTGGTCCCGGGTCTCTAGTCCCTGGTCTCTGGTCCCTGGTCTCTGGTCTCTGGTCCCTGGTCTCTGGTCCCTGGTCTCTAGTCCCTGGTCTGTGGTTCCTGGTCTCTAGTCCCTGGTCTCTAGTCCCTGGTCTCTGGTCCGTGGTTCCTAGTCTCTGGTCCCTGGTCTCTGGTTCGTGGTTCCTAGTCTCTGGTCCCTGGTCTGTGGTTCCTGGTCTCTAGTCCCTGGTCTCTGGTTCCTGGTCTCTAGTCCCTGGTCTCTGGTCCCTGGTCTCTAGTCCCTGGTCTCTAGTCCCTGGTCTCTGGTCTGTGGTTCCTAGTCTCTAGTCCCTGGTCTCTGGTCCCTGGTCTCTAGTCCCTGGTCTCTGGTCCCTGGTCTCTGGTCTCTGGTCCCTGGTCTCTGGTCTGTGGTTCCTAGTCTCTGGTCCCTGGTCTCTGGTCCCTGGTCTCTGGTCCCTGGTCTCTGGTCTCTGGTCCCTGGTCTCTGGTCCCTGGTCTCTAGTCCCTGGTCTGTGGTTCCTGGTCTCTAGTCCCTGGTCTCTGGTTCCTGGTCTCTAGTCCCTGGTCTCTAGTTCCTGGTCTCTGGTTCCTAGTCTCTAGTCCCTGGTCTCTGGTCCCGGGTCTCTAGTCCCTGGTCTCTTGTCCGTGGTTCCTAGTATCTGGTCCGTGGTTCCTAGTCTCTGGTCCCTGGTCTGTGGTTCCTGGTCTCTAGTCCCTGGTCTCTGGTTCCTGGTCTCTAGTCCCTGGTCTCTGGTCCCTGGTCTCTGGTCTCTAGTCCCTGGTCTCTAGTTTCTGGTCTCTGGTCCCTGGTCTCTGGTCCCTGGTCTCTGGTCCCGGGTCTCTAGTCCCTGGTCTCTGGTCCGTGGTTCCTAGTCTCTGGTCCCTGGTCTGTGGTTCCTGGTCTCTGGTCCCTGGTCTGTGGTTCCTGGTCTCTAGTCCCTGGTCTCTGGTTCCTGGTCTCTAGTCCCTGGTCTCTGGTCTCTAGTCCCTGGTCTCTGGTTCCTGGTCTCTAGTCCCTGGTCTGTGGTTCCTGGTCTCTGGTTCCTGGTCTCTAGTCCCTGGTCTCTGGTTCCTGGTCTCTAGTCCCTGGTCTCTAGTCCCTGGTCTCTGGTCTGTGGTTCCTAGTCTCCGGTCCCTGGTCTCTAGTCCCTGGTCTCTGGTCCCTGGTCTCTAGTCCCTGGTCTCTGGTTCCTGGTCTCTAGTCCCTGGTCTGTGGTTCCTGGTCTCTGGTTCCTGGTCTCTAGTCCCTGGTCTCTGGTTCCTAGTCTCTAGTCCCTGGTCTCTAGTCCCTGGTCTCTGGTCCCTGGTCTCTAGTCCCTGGTCTCTGGTCCCTGGTCTCTAGTCCCTGGTCTGTGGTTCCTGGTCTATAGTCCCTGGTCTCTAGTCCCTGGTCCCTGGTCTCTAGTCCCTGGTCTCTAGTTCCTGGTCTCTAGTTCCTGGTCTCTGGTTCCTAGTCTCTAGTCCCTGGTCTGTGGTCCCTGGTCTCTAGTCCCTGGTCTCTGGTCCGTGGTTCCTAGTCTCTGGTCCCTGGTCTGTGGTTCCTGGTCTCTAGTCCCTGGTCCCTGGTCTCTAGTCCCTGGTCTCTGGTCTGTGGTTCCTAGTCTCCGGTCCCTGGTCTCTGGTTCCTGGTCTCTGGTCCCTGGTCTCTAGTCCCTGGTCTCTGGTTCCTGGTCTCTAGTCCCTGGTCTGTGGTTCCTGGTCTCTAGTCCCTGGTCTGTGGTTCCTGGTCTCTGGTTCCTGGTCTCTAGTCCCTGGTCTGTGGTCCCTAGTCTCTGGTTCCTCGTCTCTGGTCTCTGGTTTTCGGTCCCTGGTCTCTGGTCTCTAGTCCCTGGTCTCTGGTCTGTGGTTCCTAGTCTCTGGTTCCTGTTCTCTGGTTCCTGGTCTCTAGTCCCTGGTCTCTGGTTCCTGTCTCTAGTCACGGGTCTCTGGTTCCTGGTCTCTAGTCCCTGGTTTCTGGTCCCTAGTTTCTGGTCCCTGGTCTGTGGTTCCTAGTCTCTGGTCCCTGGTTTGTGGTTCCTGGTCTCTAGTCCCTGGTCTCTGGTCCCTAGTCTCTGGTCCCTGGTCTGTGGTTTCTGGTCTCTTGTCTCTGGTCTGTGGTTCCTAGTCTCTGGTCCCTGGTTTGTGGTTCCTGGTCTCTAGTCCCTAGTCTCTGGTTCCTGGTCCCTGGTCTGTGGTTCCTGGTCTCTGGTCTGTGGTTCCTGGTCTCTAGTCCCTGGTCTGTGGTTCCTGGTCTCTGGTTCCTGGTCTCTGGTCTGTGGTTCCTGGTCTCTAGTCCCTGGTCTGTGGTTCCTGGTCTCTAGTCCCTGGTCTTTGGTTCCTGGTCTGTGGTTCCTGGTCTCTGGTCTGTGGTTCCTGGTCTCTAGTCCCTGGTCTGTGGTTCCTGGTCCCTAGTCCCTGGTCTGTGGTTCCTGGTCCCTGGTCTGTGGTTCCTGGTCTCTGGTCTGTGGTTCCTGGTCTCTAGTCCCTGTTCTGTGGTTCCTGGTCCCTAGTCCTGGTCTGTGGTTCCTGGTCTCTGGTCTGTGGTTCCTGGTCTCTGGTCTGTGGTTCCTGGTCTCTAGTCCCTGGTCTGTGGTTCCTGGTCTCTGGTTCCTGGTCTCTAGTCCCTGGTCTGTGGTTCCTGGTCTCTGGTTCCTGGTCTCTAGTCCCTGGTCTTTGGTTCCTGGTCTGTGGTTCCTGGTCTGTGGTTCCTGGTCTCTAGTCCCTGGTCTGTGGTTCCTGGTCCCTAGTCCCTGGTCTGTGGTTCCTGGTCCCTGGTCTGTGGTTCCTGGTCTCTGGTCTGTGGTTCCTGGTCTCTAGTCCCTGGTCTGTGGTTCCTGGTCCCTGGTTCCTGGTCTCTAGTCCCTGGTTTGTGGTTCCTGGTCCCTAGTCCCTGGTCTGTGGTTCCTGGTTATTGTGTCTACCACTAGGTGGCGTTCCAGAATAGGATTGAGAGCAGAGAGATAAAAAGGGTAGAAGAAGAGCTAAGATGGCGGAAAAGCTTATGTTATTGTACTGCTGAGCAAGTTGTGAATAAAAGCTGTTAAGAGTTATTTCTCTACTGAGATTCTACCTCGTCCTACCTACCAAACATAACAATTGGCGACGATGACGTCTCTACCCATGCCTGCACCGTTCCTGCCCTGCAGTGGAGAACCTACGGTTCCGTTTTCTACGTGGCGGAAGATGTTCGAGAACTACTTAACGGCTATTCATGCTACTGGAAATTCCTGGTCTGATGCTAGACGCCGTGCTCTACTAATTCATGCTCTTGGCTTCGAAGGACAACGTTTATTTTACACCTTACCTAACGTCGGCAATACATATGAGGAGGCAATGACGGCGTTGGAACTACAGTTTGCTCCAAAAGTAAACGTTGTTGTGGCAAGACACCAATTCCGACAGAGAACGCAGATGGCGGATGAAACTGTGCCTCAGTACATGGCTGCTTTACGTGAGTTGGCTATCACCTGTGCTTATGGAACCATGGAGGATGAGATGCTACGGGATCAGCTTATTGAGAAAGATTATTCACCGGAGGTGAGAAACAGACTTTTATTAGAATGTTCGCTTACGTTGGACACCGCTGTCACACTGGCGTGTCAAGTGGAACATGCTCTTCATGCATCCAAACTCCTCAGTGAAGCTACTCCTGTTCATATGGTTACCCAGCGCGGATCTACTCAACGGAAGACTAGAAACCGGCAAGCCGTTTCTAAAAATAGCCACACGCGCACAGTACAGCAGACAGCGCGAGCCTGTTATCGATGTGGATCGACAAATCACCTGGCGAATGCACGAGACTGCCCTGCGGCCGCAGCAAAATGCAACAGCTGTGGTAAAACTGGACACTTTTCTAAAGTTTGCCGCTCAGCTAAACAAGTTAGAGAAGTAATGCCTGAAGTGGCTGTGCTCATGTTGACCTCAAAAGAAGTTAACACTACTGATAGATTGATTTGCAAAGTGAACATTAAAGCTATGTCAGGGGAGTCTACTGACTGTGAATTACTGATTGATACAGGATCATCTGTTTCTATCATACCAGAGACTCTGTACAACAGACATTTTCCTGAGAGTCGTCTAACTGCACCTCATGTGAAATTAGTCACTTATTTGAAAGAGGACATCCCTGTAATAGGATGTTTGGAAGCCACAGTTACCCTTGACAACAACACTGCTCCTGCTTCTTTGTATGTGGTTCAAGGAGGATCTGCATTACTCGGAATGGACCTAATAAAAGCACTGAAATGGACAATTAACCACAATTCATTCCATGTTCCACCTCCTGAACAAGTTTCTTCTGCCGCACCTGTGTTACAAACAGACTCTGCTTCTATTGGCTGCGTTGCTGGGTTTGTGCACAAAGTTAAAGTACGTGAGGATGCAGTTCCAGTTCAGCAAAAACTCCGACGTCTTCCATTTGCAGTACGAGAAGCTGTGTCAGAGGAGCTGGATCTGCTTCTGAAGGAGGGCATTATCGAACGCATTGATGCTTCTCCCTGGATTTCTCCTATTGTGGTTACAACAAGAAAAGGAGGCAGACCAAGATTATGTGTTGACTTAAGAAAACCGAATAAAGCGATTGTTGCTGACAGTCACCCTTTGCCTCACATGGATGAACTATTAAGTGAGCTCAGGGGTGCCAATGTTTTCTCTACCATAGATCTGGCATCTGCATACCACCATCTTCTACTCACGGCTTTCATTACACACAAAGGACTTTTCCGCTACTGCCGTGTTCCCTACGGGTTGGCCTCTGCTCCCTCTGCATTCCAAAAAATGATGTAAACTGTGCTTAAAGGGCTACCTGGTGTGCAGAATTACTTGGATGATGTAATTGTTGCAGGATCTTCTCTAGAGGAACATGACAGATGCCTGCGTGCTGTGCTCCAGCGTCTCACAGATGTAGGTCTGACACTGAACATGCAAAAATGCACATTTAAAGAGTCCAGCCTCAAATTTCTTGGCCACATCATTTCCAAAGACGGCATTCTTCCTGATCCGGACCATAGTGCAGCTGTCCGTGATGCCCCACCACCACATGATCTACCATCTCTGCGCTCCTTTATTTTCTGTACAGTAATTCACAGTAATTCCTTCCCAATTTTGCCACAGTAGTGGAACCAATGCGGGCTGTACTGAGAGAAACTGTTGACTCTGGTTTCATATGGACTGAAGGAGCTGATCAAAGCTTTAAGGAACTAAAAGAGCTTTTACTGAACAGTCCTGTTCTTTGCTCTTTTTGACCCATCTCTACCAACCATTGTCACCACAGACGCGTCAGACTACGGACTGGGTGGTGTGTTGACCCAAATACACCCAGATAATACTGAACGCACTGTGGCATTTGCGTCTCGAACTCTGAGCCCTACTGAACGAAAGTACTCTACAGTGGAATAGGAGGCTCTTGCTTGTGGGTGGGCTGTGGAAAAATGAGGTCTTACTTTGGGGCCGACATTTCACACTAAGAACTGATCATCAGGCACTGACAACACTACTCGCTACCAAAGGCATTGGGCGTCTGGAATGAGAGTTGCACGCTGGTCTGCACGTTTACTGTGCTTCACCTATGATTTGAATACAGGCCTGGATCACAAAACCAGGCTGCAGACTGTTTGTCACGGTTGCCACTCCCTATGGACTCTACTCCTGTAGATGAACCTGACATGGTTGCATCCATTGTGTCAGCTCTGTCTGTTGATGAGTTATTTCTGCTTCCTCTCAGTGCCATGAACTCACACTCCTCGTGGACAGATAGAGAAGGGCTGGCCAAAGTGCAAGAAGACTGTGGACCCGGTCTTAATGCCATACTTCCACATCAGGAATGAACTTTCTGCATCTCAGGATCTGATGAGAGGGGAACATTGATCCATGTTCCTGTTGCTTACGTGCTACTGTCATTCATCTGGCACATAAACATCAAGATGTTGTTCACACAAAACAGAGACTACGTGATCTTTACTGGTGGCCTCAGATGGACAAAATGGTTCAGTCTGTTATTTCTTCATGTACTACCTGCCAAATGAATGACAAATCTGCTCAAACTGCTCCTGCTCCTCTCCAACCCATTGCACTGCCGAACAGGCCATGGGAGAAAGTGGCTCTGGACGTTGTGGGTCCCTTTGAAACTGCTGCTTCTTCATGTAGGTTCGCTATAACATTAGTGGACTATTACAGCAAATGGCCAGAGGTGGCGTTTTCTCACTCTGTAACTGCTGATGTTGTTACATTTATGCGCTCTATTTTCAGCAGAGAGGGGAACCCTGACTACATAGTCACTGATAATGGGCCGCAGTTTCTTTCCACCTCTTTTGCGAGTTTCTCAGAGAAAGGGGATATCTCATCTGCGTACAAGTGTGTACCATCCACAGAGTAGTGCTATCGAAAGATGGAATAGAGTTCTTAAGGAGACAATCCTAACTGCTGAACACATGCAGAAAGACTGGAAAACTACAGTGACTGATTTCCTACAAAACTACAGAGCAACACCACATATCACAACTGGAGTATCTCCATCAGAACTACTGCACAACAGAGATGAAAACAAAAGTGAACATCTTTCCAAATCCAGAGAAAAGCAGAAAATGCACTACAGTCCAAGAAACAGTTAAACAGAAACAAGAGAAGTCTAAACAGTATACTGACAACGCCGTGGAGCAAAGACACCAACATTCAAACCAGGAGACTTGGTGAGGGTGAAAAGACCTGACCGTGTTCGTAAAGGCTCATCAAGATTTACTCCACCGCTGTCTGTTGAAAAGCAGATTGGAGGAAGTACTTATGTACTCAGTGACAATAAAAGGTGGAATGCTGCCAGACTTTTACATTACTCTGCAGGTATTCCATGTAAAACGATAAAACCAGAAAAGCATGACCCTGTGGTTCGAAATAAAAGGGCCAGAACTGCTGCTTGATCTGTGGTTCAAGGACTTTCAACCAGGTTAAAAGAAAATATTAATATGTAATACATAAATGCTTGTGTTACATGTTTAGGGTTCAGGTGAACTAATTTTCATTACAAACAAACTGGCTACAATGCCTGAATTTTAATTGTACAATAGTTACATTTGGTAATTCTGTTTCCATAGTAACTTCAAGTTTTAGAGTTTAAAAGTACAGGGTTGCTGAATATATTTGTTTGGTTTTGTGTACTTAATTGACCACCTACTTTGATTGCAACTAAGGTTATCTTTGTGTTGTACAAACTGTTAAATGAAGTTGATGTTCAGTCATATGTTAAATGGGTACATGCAATCTTTTCAAGTAAGGGGGGAATGTTGTGTCTACCACTAGGTGGCGTTCCAGAATAGGATTGAGAGCAGAGAGATAAAAAGGGTAGAAGAAGAGCTAAGATGGCGGAAAAGCTTATGTTATTGTACTGCTGAGCAAGTTGTGAATAAAAGCTGTTAAGAGTTATTTGTCTACTGAGATTCTACCTCGTCCTACCTACCAAACATAACACTGGTCTCTAGTCCCTGGTCTGTGGTTCCTGGTCCCTGGTCTCTAGTCTCTAGTCCCTGGTCTGTGGTTCCTGGTCCCTGGAAAATCCTCCCTGAAAGTAATCACATCCTGATTGGGTTCCTCTGCACCATCACCTTAATCTGGAGCTCTGAGTGTAACAGGTTCTGGTCTGGGCTCCAGCCAGTCCTGTCCAGAACCGCTCCGAACCTCGTTTGGTTTGAAGTTTCAGGAGAGACAATCTGGTCTCATTCACAGGAAGGTCTGGCCCAACAGGGTCAAGAACCTCTAGATCCGCACCGGACCCGATTTCCGGTTTCCTTCATCCTTCAGCCCCTCTACGGGTACTGAGGTTCTGATCCGGAACCGGACAGAAACGGTTTAGAGTCTCGGATCTTGTCTGAAAGCTCGTGAATTAAGCGCAGCGAGTCTGCTCTCCTGCGCCCCCTGCTGTACGCTGATTGATTGCTGCCCCCATTAAACTGAATTAACTTTAGTTTATTTACTCACAGTAAAAGTCCACAAACAGCCGCAGGTCTCGGAACCGAGCCCGGACAAACCGCAGGTCCTTCAGAGTCTCTGTGGGGTACCGGTACCGACACTGGCCGAGGAGGAGGTTCTGTTAGCAACGAGCCTGAACTTGGACCCGGTTCGGTTTGTTCAATGAAGTTTCTCACCTCCGTCAGAGTCTGTTGCTCCGCTTCCTGTGAAACCAGAGGCATGTTTAAAGCAGAACCGAGCCCAGAACCATTTTACATTCAGAACCACATCCCAACAAGCTAACAGCGGCCAAACTGGGAACGTCACTTCCGCTTCAACACCGCCACACAAACCAGAGCCTTTAAGAAGCCGGAAGTTACCTCAAGGCTGCTGATCAGCGCCATCTTGGTCAGGGCGCGAGATCTGAACATAATATAACCCTAAGCAGTTAAAAGTTTCAATCATTAAAAATAATGATTGAAACTTTTATTGAAAGCTGTACATCAGTCCCAAGAAGAAAACACCTGAGTCAAGCAAACTGTCCTGTTGCTGCGTAGCATTTTATCAAGTTTATTCATATTTATCATGAATGACCCACAGGTCATGATGGTGAGCAACAGCAGGTGGGACTTGCACTTCGCTCTATGAAGAGACCTGAAGGTGGTTCCCCAGCAACCCCAGACATTACATGAGACAAACGCCTGGTACGTGAGGATGAAAACAACCAGAACCAGAACCCTTTTTCACTCCAAATCATAACGCTAATAAGGACTTTCATTCTGAAAGGACTGATTCCAGATGACTTCCTGTGACGTTATTTATTGATCTAATTTGAACAGAAACATCCAGATCTCAGCTGACCAATCACATTCCACACAGTTTAGAAACTACAATCCCCATCAGCCTCAGAGAAGGTGGGCGTGGCTTCCTCAGATGGGCGTGGCCCTCCACTCCTTGCCTTCAGTCAGCGCTCTGGGTTGGTGGATGAACACGCTGTAGCGGACGCCCTGATTGGCGGCCGCCCTGACGAAGCGGCTGTTGGCTGTCATGGTGACAGCTCTCAGGAAATCTCCGGTTCCGAAGATGGCAAGCGAGCGGCGGTTGACCTTGGCACTGGGCGTGAGGCGGCGGCTGCGCTCCGACGGCTGGTCGTCCACCAGGTGCAGGCGTGCCAGGAGCGTCTGAGCGCGCTCCTTCTCGCCCGGCCCGCCCAGCGTGTCCAGGATGGCGCGAAAGTCGGTCACGGCGGCGCGGCAGACGAACAGCTCCTTGCCTGCCATGAAGGCGTCAAGGCTGGGCAGAACCGGCCACCGGCGCTCCTGGGCAGCCTGCTCCGTCAGGACCGGCTCCCGGAAGCTGAAGTGGCAGCGACCGTGGCTGAGCGCCGACACGTAGGCGATGAGCGTGGTGATGTCCAGGTTGACCCGCCCACACTCCTCTGGCGGCGGCGGCAGTGGAAATGCCAGGCGAGCCAGCACCGTGCCACGCTGCACCTGGGTCAGACCAGACGCCAGCTCCCTCTGGGTCATCTGGGTCGGCCTCTCTCTTCCTCCACTTCTTCCTCATCCTTCTCCTGCTCATCCTCCACCCTCACCGCCACAATGTCGCCCCTCACCGCCACGGGGTGCCGCAGCCGGTCGGCCATGGGGCTGGACACGCCGTTGTAGAAGGCGAAGACGACGTGGGGGTGGCGGTAGTTGACGGGCAGCTGGCGGCTGGCCAACAGGAAGTCCTCCGCCTGCCGTACCACGCTCTTGTCTCCGTACTGGCCCCGCCCCTGCCAGATGTTGTGCAGCGCCTCTGCCTTGCGGCCCACCGCCTTCACCCAGGTGAGTCCCGCGTCGGCCACCACGTCCACCACAAGTGTGCGCCGGCGGCCGGCGGCGTCCCGGTAGCTGAAGACGTGCAACAATGCCACAACATCCTCCAAGTCCTGCGCCGAGTCCACGATGGCGGTAAGGTGGGTGAGGTTGGTGCTGTGCAGGTGAGACTCCTTCACCTGCAGCTCTCCGGCTTCAACCCGTCGCAGGAAGCGCGCTCGGCCCGCAGCTTGCCGCACAACTTCTGGTGACCTTCAACCCCTGGACAGAGATGCTCCGCCCGCTGCAGCAGCCTGGGCCGAGCTGATCCGGTCCCGCAGCGTGGCCTGAAGGGACATGTCTGCTGCATCACACCTGGAGACAGAACCAGACGTTGGATCAACTCAAGAGACCAGCAACTGGACCACGGACATGATGACAGATGTTTATCTGTTCACAGCTGACCTGGAGCTGGTTGACCAACAGTTTTATCACCTGTTCTTATCAGGTCCCTTCACTTCTCTAGAAATGTTCTGTTAGACCTTCCTGGTCAGAACCAGAACTTATTTCCTGGTAAAGTTTATTATATGAAATCATAATAATCAGAAATAAGACAAAACCTTCTGAGTTCGGACAGGGTTTCCAGAACCATGGGTTCTGGAAGTAGAACTAGAGAAAATATTTGGGTGGGAACCTGCTACCGGAAACATCATGAGGGTGGTACTGATCCACAGAGCCTCTAGGTACCGGACCGCTCACAACCACATTATGATAAATGGCTTCATATAGCTGCTTATCTAGTCCAAAGAAACACAAAGCTTCTACAGTTATTCACTCATTCATCCACTCACAGGCTGATGGTGGAGAGATACCTGCAGCCTGACAGAGGCCAGGCTGGGCAGGTACCGGTCCAGAACCAGTCATCAGTGTGGACCACGTGTCTTCTAGGACAACTGAAGCTGAAGTTGGTCCCGATTCGGGAAATGGCTAAAGGGCGATTCCACCTCATTTTTCTCTACCTTCCATCTTTAATGGATTCTAGTTTAAAAACTGCAACAACTGGACTCTTTAAAACCTGGACTGGACTCTTCAAACCTGGACTGGACTCTTCTACTCTAATAGCAGAATATTTAGATCCATGTTTGGGATTTATGAAACTTTTTTCTGATTTGTGAAACTTTACTTCACAGCCCACTGCAGAAGGTTTTTCCTTCCACAGCCATCACCATCTACAATAACTGAAGAATAATTAGTTATACCAACATTTAATTTCCCATTGAGATTAATAAAGTGGTTTTGAATTTGTGCATGGAACAAGTGTGAATAGTATAAACTTGAGTGAAGTTTCATAAAACCCAAACATGGATCTAAATATTGTGTTATTAGAGCAGAAGAGTCCAGTCCAGGTTTGAAGAGTCCAGTCCAGGTTTGAAGAGTCCAGTCCAGGTTTGAAGAGTCCAGTCCAGGTTTGAAGAGTCCCAGTCCAGGTTTGAAGAGTCCAGTCCAGGTTTAAAGTCCCAGTCCAGGTTTAAAGAGTCCAGTCCAGGTTTTTGAAGAGTCCAGTTGTTGCAGTTTTTAAACTAGAATCCATTAAAGATGGAAGGTAGTGAAATGAGGTGGGATTGTAAATCTCATGGCTCCTTTATTACTGGAGAAATTTGTATTTGACTGTAAGCTGTTTTGCACTGGATGCATAAACAATAAAATGTATAAACCAACTACGGCCATTTAATAAATTGTTAAAGATGGGAAATGACTCCAAGTGCTCTGGTCGTTTTTACCATCATTTCTAATGTTCAGTGTGATGTGGCTGTTCAGAACAGCCACATCACACTGAACACCATATTTAACCCCTGATGGCCAAACTGCCCAAACTCCTGTTGATGCCATGATAATCCGTGACGTCACTGTACATCACGTCACAGAGAAACTATTTTTCTGCCTCTTCGCCTCCATCCGAGTGGATTTATAACAACATTTAATCACCTTATTGGTCACAGATTTTGATGCAACACCTGTACCAACACCTGTTCTAGTCACCATGGTAACACTGTAAACGGGCCGGCCAGAACCTCTGCCGTGTTATCAGCAGCGACACCAGAACCAAATCGATCTGGACCTCCAGAACGTCAAGCCGCAGCGATTCAGGCAAAAGGAGCCTGGCCCGGTTCTCAGAGCCGAATCTGAACTGAACGTGAATGATTCGGATCCGGATCCGGTCTGAACGAGCTGGAGACCAAACCCAACAGATCAGAACCCGTCTCCTTGTAGAACCGACCCAGATATGAACAGAACCCCCTGAAAACCCACAAGCTGAACTTGACCGGTTCTGTCCGGGATCTGACCCGGTAACGCTGGGAGACTCACCCGGTTCTGGACTGGAAGTTCGCTGCCGGTTCCGGTTCTGGCTCGTCGTTTACAGCCGAAGCTCCTTCCGAACCGCCGTGCCAGACGCTGTTAATGGCTGCTCGGCTCAGCTGGCAGGAAACACTGCGTCACTGCCGGTAGGATTTTCAAAATAAAAGCAAAGACCGGAAACGAGGAAGCAGTGTGGTTGGTGGCGGTAAATGCAGCTTCCGGTTCCCAAGAAGAAGAAAAATAGAAAACCGCTTTCATTTTTCTAATAGTTTCTTTTTACTTAATGAAGAGAATTTCAAACAGGAAGAGATTTATGATCACACATGATACGTTTCCCTCTCCTGACTCCAAAGTCCGGATCAGAACCGGATCAGAACAGAACCGGGTCCAGGACATAGAGACAGGAAGCCGATGATGAATGAATCTTTATTTGGAAACAATAAAAACTGAAGGGAACAATAAATACTGAGTATTGACTACTGATTGGCAACATGCTGAAGAATGTAAGGCACATGAGGTCTGCTGACCTTCTGGCACCAGAACACCTGGGCAGGTGAGCCAGAACCATTAGGCCAATCATCTGGCAGCAGCAGCAGGAAGGGGCGGAGCCAGTCAGCTCTTCAGCTGCTTCCTCTTCTTCACCAGTTCAGCCAGCATTTACACCGGGTCACACATTCCTCCTGGAACCAGAACACAGAGGGAACCAGGTCAGAACCAGAACACAGAGGGAACCAGGTCAGAACCAGAACAGGGTTGTCTCACCTTGGTCTTTCCAGGGACCACCTTGGCGATCCGGTCCCACCGTTCTGCAGTTCCACGGGGGAACTGCTGTAGGGCCAGTTCTAGCAGCTTCTGCTGGTTCTGTGTCCAAACGGCCATGTTCTCCTGAAGCTCCGCCTCCTCCTGTTCCTCCACCGCCGCCGCCGGGTCAAAGTCCTTCTGCCGCCGGCCGCGGACCTTCCCCTCCAAGCCGTCTGCACAGGAACTCTTCTTGTTCCTCCTTCGGAGCGCCGCAACAGCAGCTTCTTCCTCCTCCTCCTCCTCCTCTTCACTGACCCCGCCCACTCTCTGAGTGATGATGTCATCCACAGGAAATGACCTCACAGGAAGTGGAGAAGACTTTAAATCTGAGAGTTTGACCAGAGCTGGAACAGAAGAACAGAAGTTCATCAGAGTTCTGCTGGGTAGAACCAGATGTGCAGAACAACAGAACCTCAAATTGAGGGAACCTGAAACTGTCTCAGTTGGACCTTAGTGTCACAGCAGAACCCAAAATAAACCCAAATTCCAGAACCGATGTACGTACCTGAGGTTTGGTTCACATTGTCTTTCATTTGTTTGACTTTGGTTGTCACCTGCAGCAGGAAAAACCATTCAGGTCAGCAACACATGTAGAACCGAATCCACTTGGACCTGAACCCATGCCGGTCCAGGGGAACCGGGACCGGGTTCCCCCGGACCGGGTTCCCTCGGACTCTGGGACCAGTGAAACAGCTTCACACTCACAGAGGGAACAGATCGTCCAAGTTCCTGGGCAATCTTCTCCCAGCGGCCCGGAGTTCCTCCAGGGAATTTCACCATCAACCTGCTGAGGAGGCTCAGCTCGTCCTCCGTCCAGCCGGACTCCTGCAGGGCAAAGAGGGCAGAGACTGTAGGCCAGACAACGGGCGGCACCAAAATGCTGGACTGATCCCTCGTCACCACTTTCTTTAACAGCAGTTTGAGTAACAAATAGGACCTCAGAAAGACAGAGGGACAGCGGACGACGACGTCTCGGTAGCGTCCCATCGTCTCACCTTCTTCTTGGGAGCCTTGGCGTCCTGCAGCCAGTCGTCCATCTGGTCCTCAATGTCCTCGATGGACGTCGTCTGGTCGTAGTTCTGCTGCGTCTCTGGAGGGACGTAAACCGGAAATTCCACTTTGGGTTTCTTCACCTTTAGCCGTTTCTCTCCTGGCAGAACAGAGGCAGAACGGGTTCTAGATCAGGTTCTGGTCGGGTTGTAGATCAGGTTCTAGATCGGGTTCTGGATCAGGTTCTAGATCAGGTTCTAGATCAGGTTCTAAATCAGGTTCTGGTCGGGTTCTAGATCAGGTTCTAGATCGGGTTCTGGATCAGGTTCTAGATCAGGTTCTAGATCGGGTTCTGGTTGGGTTCTAGATCAGGTTCTAGATCGGGTTCTGGATCAGGTTCTAGATCAGGTTCTAGATCGGGTTCTGGTTGGGTTCTAGATCAGGTTCTGGTCGGGTTCTAGATCAGGTTCTAGATCAGGTTCTGGTCGGGTTCTAGATCGGTTTCTGGATCAGGTTCTGGTTGGGTTCTAGATGAGGTCGGGTTCTAGATCAGGTTCTAGATCAGGTTTTAGATCGGGTTCTGGACAGGTTCTAGATCAGGTTCTAGATCGGGTTCTGGTTGGGTTCTAGATCAGGTTCTGGTCGGGTTCTAGATCAGGTTCTGGTCGGGTTGTAGATCAGGTTCTAAATCAGGTTCTAGATCAGGTTCTGGTCGAGTTCTAGATCAGGTTCTAGATAAGGTTCTGGTCAGGTTCTAGATCAGGTACTGGTCGGGTTCTAGATCAGGTTCTGGTCGGGTTGTAGATCAGGTTCTAAATCAGGTTCTAGATCAGTTTCTGGTCGGGTTCTAGATCAGGTTCTAGATCAGGTTCTGGTCGGCTTCTAGATCAGGTTCTAGATCGGGTTCTGGTTGGGTTCTAGATCAGGTTCTAGATCGGGTTCTGGATCAGGTTCTAGATCAGGTTCTAGATCGGGTTCTGGTTGGGTTCTAGATCAGGTTCTGGTCGGGTTCTAGATCAGGTTCTAGATCAGGTTCTGGTCGGGTTCTAGATCGGTTTCTGGATCAGGTTCTGGTTGGGTTCTAGATGAGGTCGGGTTCTAGATCAGGTTCTAGATCAGGTTTTAGATCGGGTTCTGGACAGGTTCTAGATCAGGTTCTAGATCGGGTTCTGGTTGGTTCTAGATCAGGTTCTGGTCGGGTTCTAGATCAGGTTCTGGTCGGGTTGTAGATCAGGTTCTAAATCAGGTTCTAGATCAGGTTCTGGTCGAGTTCTAGATCAGGTTCTAGATAAGGTTCTGGTCAGGTTCTAGATCAGGTACTGGTCGGTTCTAGATCAGGTTCTGGTCGGGTTGTAGATCAGGTTCTAAATCAGGTTCTAGATCAGTTTCTGGTCGGGTTCTAGATCAGGTTCTAGATCAGGTTCTGGTCGGCTTCTAGATCAGGTTCTAGATCAGGTTCTGGTCGGGTTCTAAATCAGGTTCTAGATCAGGTTCTGGTCGGGATGTAGATCAGGTTCTAGATCAGGTTCTAAATCAGGTTCTAGATCAGGTTCTAAATCAGGTTCTAGATCAGGTTCTGGTCAGGTTCTAGATCAGGTTCTAGATCAGGTTCTAGATCAGGTTCTAGATCAGGTTCTAGATCAGGTTCTAAATCAGGTTCTAGATCAGGTTCTAGATCAGGTTCTGGTCAGGTTGTAGATCAGGTTCTAAATCAGGTTCTAGATCAGGTTCTGGTCGGGTTCTAGATCAGGTTCTAGATCAGGTTCTGGTCGGGTTGTAGATCAGGTTCTAAATCAGGTTCTAGATCAGGTTCTAAATCAGGTTCTAGATCAGGTTCTGGTCGGGTTCTAGATCAGGTTCTAAATCAGGTTCTAAATCAGGTTCTAGATCAGGTTCTGGTCGGGTTCTAGATCAGGTTCTAGATCAGGTTCTAGATCAAGTTCTAGATCAGGTTCTGGTCGGGTTGTAGATCAGGTTCTAAATCAGGTTCTAGATCAGGTTCTAAATCAGGTTCTAGATCAGGTTCTAGATCAAGTTCTAGATCAGGTTCTGGTCGGGTTCTAGATCAGGTTCTAGATCAGGTTCTAGATCAGGTTCTAAATCAGGTTCTGGTCGGGTTCTAGATCAGGTTCTAGATCAGGTTCTAGATCAAGTTCTAGATCAGGTTCTGGTCGGGTTGTAGATCAGGTTCTAAATCAGGTTCTAGATCAGGTTCTAAATCAGGTTCTAGATCAGGTTCTAGATCAAGTTCTAGATCAGGTTCTGGTCGGGTTGTAGATCAGGTTCTAAATCAGGTTCTAGATCAAGTTTTAGATCAGGTTCTGGTCGGGTTCTAGATCAGGTTCTGGATGGGTTCTAAATCAGGTTCTAGATCAAGTTCTAGATCAGGTTCTGGTCGGGTTGTAGATCAGGTTCTAAATCAGGTTCTAGATCAGGTTCTGGTCGGGTTCTAGATCAGGTTCTAGATCAGGTTCTAGATCAAGTTCTAGATCAGGTTCTGGTCGGGTTGTAGATCAGGTTCTAAATCAGGTTCTAGATCAGGTTCTAAATCAGGTTCTAGATCAGGTTCTAGATCAAGTTCTAGATCAGGTTCTGGTCGGGTTGTAGATCAGGTTCTAAATCAGGTTCTAGATCAAGTTTTAGATCAGGTTCTGGTCGGGTTCTAGATCAGGTTCTGGTCGGGTTCTAAATCAGGTTCTAGATCAAGTTCTAGATCAGGTTCTGGACGGGTTTGGCCTGCTGTCGGGGCAGAACAGGATTTACTTGGAACCACTTCCTGTTCAGCCTCAGCTTCCTGTTTGGTCTGCTGGTAGTCTTCGTAAAACTGCTTCACCTCCTGGAACACAGAGACTGGCTGTGAGACCATGAGGACACCTGGACTCAAACTGGGTTCCGGTCCGGTCTGGACTGGTCCGGTCCGGTCCCCTACCTGTACAGTCTGTGGCAGGTTCTTGAGGGCCAGGTAGAGCCAGATGCTGAGCTTCAGAGGGAGGATGTCCTGCCATTGCGGTCGCTCATGGCTCCTGCAGCAGCAACATCAGAGGGGAGGTACGGAAACTATGGCGATGGTGATGTCACAGCTTTACCTGTCGGAGCGGTCCTGAATGATACACCTGAGCTCCTCGGCGGGTCTGGAACTCAGCTTCTTCTTCTTTTCCTTTTTTTTCCGACTGAGGAGTTCATCCTGGAAAAGTCACATGACATGCTCTGCTCTGATTGGCTGTCTGAGCGTTGCTCTGCTATGATTGGCTGTCTGAGCATTGCTCTGCTCTGATTGGCTGTCTGAGCGTTGCTCTGCTCTGATTGGCTGTCTCACCAGCTGTTTCTCCAGGTAGATGGACCAGATGACGGCGTAGTGTCCCACAGTGAGGATGAGGAAGAGCAGGAAGCCCAGCTCGGCGTTGCTCATCTTCCTCACGCGCCGGTAGTAGAAGACGGGCTGCCGCCAATCAGGGAGGCCGTTCTCCAGGATGTCATCGTACCTGCAGAGACACACCTGGTGACCCGCTGACCTCCAGGGAGGACGGGCGTCCCTCGGCTGCCTCACCTCGCCGTCTGTCCTCGTCCTTCAGAACTTCATAGATGGCCACCAGCTGAGGACGGACAAGGAAGACCATGAGGTTCTGGCTCTGGTTCTGCAGGTCGGGTCCACCCACCTGTCTGAATTGCGTCTCACCTGTCTGAACTGCGTCTCGGCATTTTCATCTTTGTTCTTATCAGGATGGAGAGTCAGAGACAGGCGACGGTACGCCTTCTTTATGTCTGCTGCCGCCGCGTCCTGCAGGGGGACGGAGGGGGACAATGAGGGCCGATTTATTCGCTCAAGCAAAAATGAAGGTTTTGTTTGAATATGAACAGAGAAGCTCATATTTCTACACATATGCTAACTATGATCAGAGTTTGGCATGAATTTAATACCCTGAATCTATGATATTTAAAGATGCTTCTGCAATGACGGCGTTCACCATGAAGCCACGAGAGGAAAGAAAACGACGGAAGTCAGTCTGCAGGAATATGTTGCTGCTGAACTTCTATTGTTTTACAACATTAACATACGTAGGGAATCTGGCTGCCCCCGCGCTGACCCGCCAAAGTGAACCTGGAGATAACCTGGAGAGAACCTGGAGATAACCTGGAGAAAACCTGGAGAAAACCTGGAGATAACCTGGAGATAACCTGGAGATAACCTGGAGAGAACCTGGAGATAACCTGGAGATAACCTGGAGAGAACCTGGAGATAACCTGGAGAGAACCTGGAGATAACCTGGAGATAACCTGGAGAAAACCTGGAGATAACCTGGAGATAACCTGGAGAGAACCTGGAGATAACCTGGAGATAACCTGGAGAGAACCTGGAGATAACCTGGAGATAACCTGGAGATAACCTGGAGAGAACCTGGAGATAACCTGGAGATAACCTGGAGAGAACCTGGAGATAACCTGGAGAGAACCTGGAGTGAACCTGGAGATAACCTGGAGAGAACCTGGAGATAACCTGGAAATAACCTGGAGAAAACCTGGAGAAAACCTGGAGAGAACCTGGAGTGAACATGGAGTGAACCTGGAGAGAACCTGGAGATAACCTGGAGATAACCTGGAGAAAACCTGGAGAAAACCTGGAGATAACCTGGAGAAAACCTGGAGAAAACCTGGAGATAACCTGGAGATAACCTGGAGAGAACCTGGAGATAACCTGGAGATAACCTGGAGAGAACCTGGAGATAACCTGGAGATAACCTGGAGAGAACCTGGAGATAACCTGGAGATAACCTGGAGAGAACCTGGAGTGAACCTGGAGATAACCTGGAGAGAACCTGGAGATAACCTGGAGATAACCTGGAGATAACCTGGAGATAACCTGGAGAGAACCTGGAGATAACCTGGAGAGAACCTGGAGATAACCTGGAGTGAACCTGGAGATAACCTGGAGAGAACCTGGAGATAACCTGGAAATAACCTGGAGAAAACCTGGAGAAAACCTGGAGAGAACCTGGAGTGAACATGGAGTGAACCTGGAGAGAACCTGGAGAGAACCTTGAGAGAACCTGGAGAGAACCTGGAGATAACCTGGAAAGAACCTGGAGTGAACCTGAGAAAACCTGGAAAAAACCTGGAGAGAACCTGGAGATAACCTGGAGATAACCTGGAGATAACCTGGAGATAACCTGGAGAGAACCTGGAGAGAACCTGGAGAGAACCTGGAGAGAACCTGGAGAGAACCTGGAGAGAACCTGGAGATAACCTGGAGATAACCTGGAGAGAACCTGGAGATAACCTGGAGATAACCTGGAGAGAACCTGGAGAAAACCCAGCATGCACAAGGAGGACATGCAAAAAGATCCCAGGCTGGGAATCGAACCCAGGACCTTCTTGCTGCAAGGCAGCAGTTCTGCTGTTTCATTTCATTTAAAATTATTTACGTACAATAGATACAAACAAGTGATAGAAATGGGTTAATAATTGTAATATTTCAGGAGCAGAAGAGGATTTTTGTTTCTGTATTTTGAACAAATATTAATTTATTCTTTATTTTACATTAATTTTGGCATCATTAACTGAACCTTATGAAGATTTGTTGCACTTTATTTTCTTACAAGGTTTTGACCAAAACAGTCAACCTGTTATGTTTGTCAGTTTCAGTTACTTTATAATTCATCTTCCTGCACTGACTGAACAGATTCAAGTTTTTTTTCAATGTTTGACCAGCTGGTGGCGCCGTACTGCTGCAGAGTTATGAAATAAATTTGACATTTATGTCTGTTTAGAAAAATAAATGTTTTATCGGATCGAAGCCTCAGGTGTGTGGATCAGTGCGCTGCTCAGAGACGGCTGAGTCCTAGAAAATTCATGGAAAGTTTGAGTGGAAGGAAAAACTGCATTAGCTCAGCAGAACCTCAATCTGCATTGATAAAGGAATGAAAGGTGAAGGAGTTCTGACTCAGTTCTGAGAACAGAATATTGACCCAGAACCATCAGAACCATCCGACCCAGAGCTCTGAGATCAGCAGAGCAGCTTTTACCGTCAGGCTGTGAACCAGACGGAACCTCTCTAGTTACAGATCTAGTTATAGATCTAGTTACAGATCTAGTTATAGATCTAGTTACAGATCTAGAGTTATAGATCTAGTTATAGATCTAGTTACAGATCTAGTTATAGATCTAGTTACAGATCTAGAGTTATAGATCTAGTTATAGATCTAGTTATAGATCTAGTTATAGATCTAGTTATAGATCTAGTTACAGATCTAGAGTTATAGATCTAGTTATAGATCTAGTTACAGATCTAGTTATAGATCTAGAGTTATAGATCTAGTTATAGATCTAGTTACAGATCTAGAGTTACAGATCTAGTTATAGATCTAGTTACAGATCTAGTTATAGATCTAGTTTACAGATCTAGAGTTACAGATCTAGTTATAGATCTAGTTATAGATCTAGTTATAGATCTAGTTATAGATCTAGTTACAGATCTAGAGTTACAGATCTAGTTATAGATCTAGTTACAGATCTAGTTATAGATCTAGAGTTATAGATCTAGTTATAGATCTAGAGTTACAGATCTAGTTATAGATCTAGTTATAGATCTAGTTATAGATCTAGAGTTACAGATCTAGTTATAGATCTAGTTACAGTTCTAGTTATAGATCTAGTTACAGATCTAGTTACAGATCTAGTTATAGATCTAGTTATAGATCTAGTTATAGATCTAGTTATAGAGTTATAGATCTAGTTACAGATCTAGTTACAGATCTAGTTATAGATCTAGTTACAGATCTAGTTACATATCTAGTTATAGATCTAGTTATAGATCTAGTTACAGATCTAGTTATAGATCTAGTTATAGATCTAGAGTTATAGATCTAGTTACAGATCTAGTTACAGATCTAGTTATAGATCTAGTTATAGATCTAGTTATAGATCTAGTTACAGATCTAGTTATAGATCTAGTTACAGATCTAGTTACATATCTAGTTATAGATCTAGTTACAGATCTAGTTACATATCTAGTTATAGATCTAGTTATAGATCTAGTTATAGATCTAGTTATAGATCTAGTTACAGATCTAGTTATAGATCTAGTTACAGATCTAGTTACATATCTAGTTATAGATCTAGTTATAGATCTAGTTATAGATCTAGTTACAGATCTAGTTACAGATCTAGTTACATATCTAGTTATAGATCTAGTTATAGATCTAGTTACAGATCTAGTTATAGATCTAGTTATAGATCTAGAGTTATAGATCTAGTTACAGATCTAGTTACAGATCTAGTTATATAGATCTAGTTATAGATCTAGTTACAGATCTAGTTATAGATCTAGTTATAGATCTAGTTACAGATCTAGTTATAGATCTAGTTATAGATCTAGAGTTATAGATCTAGTTATAGATCTAGTTACAGATCTAGTTATAGATCTAGAGTTATAGATCTAGTTATAGATCTAGTTACAGATCTAGTTATAGATCTAGTTACAGATCTAGTTATAGATCTAGTTATAGATCTAGAGTTATAGATCTAGTTATAGATCTAGTTACAGATCTAGTTATAGATCTAGTTACAGATCTAGTTATAGATCTAGAGTTATAGATCTAGTTATAGATCTAGTTACAGATCTAGTTATAGATCTAGTTACAGATCTAGAGTTATAGATCTAGTTATAGATCTAGTTACAGATCTAGTTATAGATCTAGAGTTATAGATCTAGTTACAGATCTAGTTATAGATCTAGTTACAGATCTAGAGTTATAGATCTAGTTATAGATCTAGAGTTATAGATCTAGTTATAGATCTAGTTATAGATCTAGTTACAGATCTAGTTATAGATCTAGAGTTACAGATCTAGTTATAGATCTAGTTATAGATCTAGAGTTATAGATCTAGTTATAGATCTAGTTACAGATCTAGTTACAGATCTAGTTATAGATCTAGTTATAGATCTAGTTATAGATCTAGTTACAGATCTAGTTATAGATCTAGTTACAGATCTAGTTACATATCTAGTTATAGATCTAGTTACAGATCTAGTTACATATCTAGTTATAGATCTAGTTATAGATCTAGTTATAGATCTAGTTATAGATCTAGTTACAGATCTAGTTATAGATCTAGTTACAGATCTAGTTACATATCTAGTTATAGATCTAGTTATAGATCTAGTTATAGATCTAGTTATAGATCTAGTTACAGATCTAGTTACAGATCTAGTTACATATCTAGTTATAGATCTAGTTATAGATCTAGTTACAGATCTAGTTATAGATCTAGTTATAGATCTAGAGTTATAGATCTAGTTACAGATCTAGTTACAGATCTAGTTATAGATCTAGTTATAGATCTAGTTACAGATCTAGTTATAGATCTAGTTATAGATCTAGTTACAGATCTAGTTAGATCTAGTTATAGATCTAGAGTTATAGATCTAGTTATAGATCTAGTTATAGATCTAGTTATAGATCTATATTCTAGTTATAGATCTAGTTATAGATATAGATCTATAACTAGATCTGTAACTAGATCTAGTTATAGATCTAGAGTTATAGATCTAGTTATAGATCTAGTTACAGATCTAGTTATAGATCTAGTTACAGATCTAGAGTTATAGATCTAGTTATAGATCTAGAGTTATAGATCTAGTTACAGATCTAGTTATAGATCTAGTTACAGATCTAGTTATAGATCTAGAGTTACAGATCTAGTTATAGATCTAGTTATAGATCTAGAGTTATAGATCTAGTTATAGATCTAGTTACAGATCTAGTTACAGATCTAGTTATAGATCTAGTTATAGATCTAGTTATAGATCTAGTTACAGATCTAGTTATAGATCTAGTTACAGATCTAGTTACATATCTAGTTATAGATCTAGTTATAGATCTAGTTACAGATCTAGATGGATCTAGTTATAGATCTAGAGTTATAGATCTAGTTACAGATCTAGTTATAGATCTAGTTACAGATCTAGTTACAGATCTAGTTACATATCTAGTTATAGATCTAGTTATAGATCTAGTTACAGATCTAGTTATAGATCTAGTTATAGATCTAGAGTTATAGATCTAGTTACAGATCTAGTTACAGATCTAGTTATAGATCTAGTTATAGATCTAGTTACAGATCTAGTTATAGATCTAGTTATAGATCTAGTTACAGATCTAGTTATAGATCTAGTTATAGATCTAGAGTTATAGATCTAGTTATAGATCTAGTTACAGATCTAGTTATAGATCTAGAGTTATAGATCTAGTTATAGATCTAGTTACAGATCTAGTTATAGATCTAGTTACAGATCTAGTTATAGATCTAGTTAGATCTAGAGTTATAGATCTAGTTATAGATCTATTACAGATCTAGTTATGATCTAGTTATAGATCTAGTTATAGATCTAGAGTATAGATCTAGTTATAGATCTAGTTACAGATCTAGTTATAGATCTAGTTATAGATCTAGAGTTATAGATCTAGTTATAGATCTAGTTACAGATCTAGTTATAGAGTTATAGATCTAGTTATATCTAGTTACAGATCTAGTTATAGATCTAGAGTTATAGATCTAGTTACAGATCTAGTTATAGATCTATTACAGATCTAGAGTTATAGATCTAGTTATAGATCTAGAGTTATAGATCTAGTTACAGATCTAGTTATAGATCTAGTTACAGATCTAGTTATAGATCTAGAGTTATAGATCTAGAGTTATAGATCTAGTTATAGTCTAGTTACAGATCTAGTTATAGATCTAGAGTTACAGATCTAGTTATAGATCTAGTTACAGATCTAGTTATAGATCTAGAGTTACAGATCTAGTTATGATCTAGTTACAGATCTAGTTATAGATCTAGAGTTACAGATCTAGTTATAGATCTAGTTATAGATCTAGAGTTATAGATCTAGTTACAGATCTAGTTATAGATCTAGAGTTACAGATCTAGTTATAGATCTAGAGTTATAGATCTAGTTATAGATCTAGTTACAGATCTAGTTACAGATCTAGAGTTACAGATCTAGTTATAGATCTAGTTATAGATCTAGTTACAGATCTAGTTATAGATCTAGTTATAGATCTAGAGTTATAGATCTAGTTATAGATCTAGTTACAGATCTAGTTTACAGATCTAGAGTTATAGATCTAGTTATAGATCTAGTTATAGATCTAGAGTTATAGATCTAGTTATAGATCTAGAGTTATAGATCTAGTTATAGATCTAGAGTTATAGATCTAGTTACAGATCTAGTTATAGATCTAGTTATAGATCTAGAGTTATAGATCTAGTTATAGATCTAGTTACAGATCTAGTTACAGATCTAGAGTTATAGATCTAGTTAAAGATCTAGTTTAGATCTAGAGTTAAATAGATCTAGTTATAGATCTAGAGTTACAGATCTAGTTATAGATCTAGTTACAGATCTAGTTATAGATCTAGTTATAGATCTAGTTACAGATCTAGAGTGATGACCTCTGACCCTCACAATGTCGGCCCTGCAGAGCGTCTAGAGTTCTGATGTCTCAGTGGATTTGATTCCTGCTGCTGGAGTTGTGACCAGAACCAGAACCAGGAGGATCTGGACCCGGTTGGTTCTCTAGTCCCTCATTGGTTCCCTGGAGCTCAGAGACTAAAACTGTTTATCAATCACTGATCAACACATGAAAGATCTGCTGTCGTCATAGCAACCTTCCAGACCCATCGGGTTCTGGTTCTGCATCAGAACCAGAACCAGAACCAGACAAGCAGAAGCAGCGTTCAGCTTCTATGCACCACAAGATCTGGAACAAACTTCCAGAAAACTGTAAAACAGCCGAAACCCTGAGATCCTGAGTCCAGCCTGAAAGCAGCTGGTTTTATTTGAAACATAATCAATAATCAATAATCAATTTATCTTTCTGGCTCTCGACTTATTGTCATGTTTTATTGTTGATTCTATGCTGCATGAATTTGTGTTTTTACGATATAAAACTGTTTGAAGGCCTTGCTGCTGAAATCTGATCGATCGATTGATTGATTGATCGATTGATTGATCGATTGATTGAGTCTCATCTGTTCCTCCAGCTCCAAACCTGCTGCTGCTCTTTGTTTATTTATTTATTTTATTATTGATCATCTTGTTTTGATGTTTGTTGTAAATAAACTTGATCTGATTTTATAACTCGATCAATAATAATATCGATAGTAATAAACTGGAACCGCAGCTGTTGGAACCGGACAAGAACATCTGGACCGGAATCTGTCCTCCAGAACCGAGAGCCGAACCTGGGCTTCCTGCCTGGACCAGGGAAAACCTACGGAACCTCACGGACGGGTTCCGAGTGGGTTCGGCTTTTAGAAACGGCTGGCAGCAGAACCCGGAGCGGACCGTGACGTGGTGCCGGTCCCGGGTTGCCATGGAGACGGACTCACCTTGCCCAGGTGCAGGAACTCGTAGAAGTTCTGCGGAACCTCCTCGACCAGGTCCAGGAGCTCCAGGTCCGCCTCCCAGCCCCGAACCAGAACCAGAACCAGGCTCAGGACCAGAGGCCCGCTCAGACCCGCACACACTCGCATCTCCGGAACCAAACGCCGCTGGAGGAGGACCGGACCCGGAACCAGGACCAGGTAACGGGCCGGCGCGGAGCAGCTCAGACAGAACCGGAAACTCTGACACGTCCTCGAAGGTTCCGCTGCTTTTCTTACTGAGCGGGTCGAGTTACTGGGTCGGTACCGCCCCCTGCAGGCCTGGAGGAGCCACTGCGACGGACTCGGAACTTCCCGAACCTCTGCTCCTAGAACCACAAGTCCCAGCCCCGGAACAGAACAACCATTCTGGGTCCAAACGGGTCAGAACATCAGCTTCTGATGGTTCCACTGTCGGGACGAGCCACTGAAAACCCAATAAGGCTGACCGGACCGGACCGAACCGGACCGGACCGAACCGGACCGGACCGGACCGGACCGGTGGACCGGACCGGACCGGACCGGACCGGACCGGACCGGACCGGACCGGACCGGACCGAACCGGACCGGAGACCACAGCATCCAGCTGAGAGCGGAACCTGAGTGAGGCGGGATAGCAGCCTGGTTCTGGTCAGTGTGGACCCAGACACCGGGTTCTGGACCCAGTTTGAAAAGAAGATGAATCTGAAAGAGCAGAAGTTGTGAGTTCACCCTGTCATCAGTAAATTCATCCTGTCATCTGGACTTGTTTTTGTTTATTGTTTTGGTTACTCAGTGAAATTGTTGTGAACATTTTGTCACTTTATTGCTGAAAACAATTGAAAGATCATCAGGGCAACAACCCAGTCGTCATGGTGATGATTGAATTGTTATGTCCACTAGATGGCAGTGGCGAACAGAGGTGATTGCATAAATGTCAAGAAAGGACAAACAGAAGGAGTCAGTCATTAGTGAGACACCTGTGTGCAACTTGATCAGAGCGACTTTAATAAAAGCATCTAAGAAGCAAAACGTCTGATTGTCATCAAACCCGAACAGAACATGGTCGTCATGGTGACATCAGGGCAACAACCCAGTCGTCATGGTGACATCAGGGCAACAACCCAGTCGTCATGGTGACATCAGGGCAACAACCCAGTCGTCATGGTGACATCAGGGCAACAACCCAGTCGTCATGGTGACATCAGGGCAACAACCCAGTCGTCATGGTGACATCAGGGCAACAACCCAGTCGTCATGGTGACATCAGGGCAACAACCCAGTCGTCATGGTGACATCAGGGCAACAACCCAGTCGTCATGGTGAGGTCCTGATGGACCTGGTCAGGCTGGTTCTGCTTGTCGGGTCTCCTGAGGTTCTGATCAGCTTCTATCCAATCAGCTGTCCTCTTCAGGCTCCGCCCCTCTGGGTTCGTAGAGGTCGGCCGGCCTCCAGAACCTCGAGGCCCATGAGAAGTTCTGGTCGGGTTCTGCCGGTTCCGGGGAGCCGATGGAACGCGGCGCCGGGCCGCCGCCGCTCCAGGCCACCGTCAGAACGTCAGCAGGGGGACGGGGGCGGGGGCTCCGGGTTCGCCTTCAGCAGCCGGACCATCTGGGCCTGCGGGTGGGCAGAACCGCCGGTCGGGTCGTGCCGGTCCAGGTGTCTCAGGGCGGCCATGTTGAAGGCCTCGGTGTCTTCCTCGCCGCCACCTTCATCATCGTAACAGGTGAAATTCTCCCGGGCGTCTCGCTCTTCGTCCTCCTCTTCCTCCGGTCGCCTGGACCTGACCGCGGCCGTTACCGTGGCAACCCCTGAGGAGGAAGGAGACGGTGAAGCGGTCCGGTCCGGTTCCGATCCAACCGGATCGGAACGCTTCATTTACGTACCCAGCAACGTGACCAGGCCGGTCAGGACCGCGGCGGTTGTCACAGCGACATCGAGAGGCTCGTCCCGGCTGCAGTGGTGCTGGTTGCCATAGCGATCACAGCGACAGACGGAGACGGTGACGGTGTTGGTGCTGCTGAGGGACGGGCGGCCGCTGTCTGCGATCACCACGCCAACCAGGTGGACGGGTCGGTCCCGCAGCCGCAGACCGGGCTGCAGCGCCAGAACCGAGGCCGTGTTGTCTGCAAGCAGAGAAACCAGTCGGCATCCGGTTCCGGCCCAGAGTCCCGGCCCGGTTCCGGCCCAGAGTCCCGGCCCAGACTCCTGGCCCAGAGTCCAGAGTCCTGGTCGGTTCCGGCCCAGAGTCCTGGCCCAGAGTCCCGGCCCAGAGTCCCGGCCCGGTTCCGGCCCAGAGTCCCGGCCCGGTTCCGGCCCAGAGTCCCGGCCCGGTTCCGGCCCAGAGTCCAGAGCCCATACCTCTGTTGTCAATCAAGCTGAAGCTGAGATTCGCATCACTTCCTGCAGGGAGTGAGAACAGGAAGCGATGTCCGTCCTCGGGGTCGTCCAGATCCACAGCGCTCAGAGTCCCGACAACCTGCAGAAGGTGACACAGAGGTCAAGAGGTCAGCCGACTCCTCTATGAAACTCACCTGGCTGATGGACCGGAAACCTTCCAGGTTCTGTCGGATCCAAACACAGGAGGTTCTGCTGACGCTGCTCAAGCTGCTGAGCCAACCTGAAACTCACCTGACTGGGCCGGACGTCCTCGCAGACGGACATCTGGGACTCAGTGGCCAAACTCGGCGGATTGTCGTTAACATCCGTCACAGAAACCAGAACCGCAACCGAGCCGGCCTGGGACGGGTCCGCTGCAAATACAAGCACACCTGTCCGTCGGCAGCCAATCAGGGCTCTGTGTGCTGTGTACCGTGTGACCTACACGTCTCCGTGGCGATGATCGTGATGTTGTGCTGAACTCTGACTTCACGGTCCAGAAACCTGCTGGTTCTGATGGTACCGGAACGGCTGTCAATGTCAAAGAAACCCCCAATGTCCGACTTCCTGTCTACGGAGTACCTGGAGACAGAAGGACACGGAGGGACAGAGGGACGGAGCGGGTCCTGAACCCATCCGCTCCACCGGTACCTGATGGGACTGTTGGACCGGTCTGGGTCGTGGGCTGACACGACCCCCACCTTGGTTCCGACCGGAACGTCCTCCGACACGGACAAGTGATGGACGGAGTCGGAGAAGACGGGGGACTCGTCCTCGTCCTCCACCTGCAGCTGGACCAGAACCTCGTCGCTGAACGGACCGCCCAGTAGGAAGCGGGCGTCCGTCTGCCGGTTGGACGCCTCGACCCGCAGCAAGTAGCTGGACTGGACCTCAAAGTCCAGGCCCTGGGGAACAAACCAGGTCAGAACCAGAACCGGGTCAGAACTAGAACCAGGTCCAGAACCAGTACCTTGAGCAGTATCAGCAGACCCTCCTGTGTGTTTGGATCCGTCAGAACCCTGAAGGTTCCTGGTCCATCTCCGTCCAGAACCCGGTACTCCACTTCGGCGTTCTGACCCAAGTCCGGGTCCATAGCTTTTATCCGAGCCACCACTGCCGGCACCGGTACCGACTCCGGAATGCTGAATCGGTAGTTCCCTGTGGGACCGGAGGGGGTGTCACAATGAGCAGGTCCAGAGGTCAGAGGTCACAGAGGGCCTCCAGACTCACTGCGGGGGAAGCGCGGTGGGTTGTCGTTGACGTCCATCACCGTCACTGTAACCGCCGTTGTTCCGGACAGAGCCCCCCTCCGACCCAACAAGTCCTGAGCCTGGACCACCAGCTGGTACCGGTCCCGAGTCTCCCGGTCCAGGTCCGGCAGCGCGGTCCGCACCACACCTGAAGGACAGGGTGTCAAAGGTTGACGGGCAGAACCACCAGGAAGACAGAGACTTGTAAAGCGATGACTTCAGGATCTGCCTCTAGAACCTCTGGGAACCAACAGAACCTGCTGGCTGGTGCCAAACATCTGGACCAATCGGAGCCAGATTCTGGGTCAGAACCAGGCCCTACCTGTGTCTCGGTCTACACTGAAGTACGGCCCGCCCTGCAAGAGGCTGTAGACGATCCGGGCCGCGGTTCCGTAGGTCGGGTCGTCGGCGTCGGTCCCGTCACCGTCACCACAGACGTTCCTGCAGACAGACACATCGCTGACACCCAGTGGCTGCTCAGAGCACTGCAGCCTCAGTGCACCTTGCTCTGGAGTCACACAGCCTTTCACAATAAAAGCCTATGTGTTCATTGAAAGCCTGTTTAAGTAGCCTTCAGAATAATGTATGTCTCTTTCCCAGGCTGCTAAGCTTCACGTTCAGCTTGAATTCAGGTCAGGTCCAGTTTAGGTTCTGGTTCTGCAGACTGTCTCACTAATTGTAACGGAGCAACTAACAGAACCGGGTCCAGACCCACCTGCTGGGGCCCGCTCAGGGACCCTGGCGGAGTAGGGGCCGTCCAGGAACCGGGGAGCGTTGTCGTTGACGTCCTGGACTCGGATGGTGAACTGGGTCTCGGGCTCCAGCAGCAGCCGGCTGATCCGGTCCCGGACCTGGGCCCGCAGGACGTAGGACGCCTGCTGTTCCCGGTCCAGCCTGCGGGTGGCGTGGATGTCTCCGGTCCGCTCATCAACGGTGAAGATGGAGATCGCTCCGTCGCCGCTGAGGTGGTACGTCACCTGACCGTCCCCTCTGTCCAGGTCAGAGTGGAGCTGCAGGGGAAGAGACCAGTTGGCCCAGTTAGACCAGTTATCCAACTGCATGTCTTGTCAACAATCATAATGATCAATATAGTTGTCATTGTTATTGATAATAGTAGCATTATTAATGATAGGAAGGGTCAGGGTTATTAATGACATTAATATATATTAATCCAGGCTCCTGGAGGATTCTGGGAGTTTGCCCAACTGGTCTCCATCATCTTTGCGGACTTGGCTCGGTTTACCAGTCGACCCCCATCAATGGTCAGGAGCTTTGGGTTACCACCAAAACAACGAGGTCGTGACACAAGCGGCTGAAATGAGTTTTCTCCGTAGGGGTCTGGACTCTTCCTTCGACTCTCGTCTGAGTCGAAGGAAGGAGCCTCTGGTCCAGATGGACGCCTGCCTGGTTCAGGTCCCACTTGAAGGAGGCCCAAGGGAGACCCAGGAGGAACTGGACCTGAAGGGAAGTCTGGGTCTCCCTTCTTGGGCTGTTGACCCCGTGACCTGACCTCAGATAAGAGGAGGAGATGGATGCATATTGGTAATAGTAATACAGCATCGTTGTTATTGTCCATCTGAATGAATACTTTCCATCAGTGGGTTTCCCAGCATGCCTCTGGGTGGCACCACTGAGCCGCCATTGTGGTTTTACTCTGTCCATCAAGTTCTGCTGAACTGAAAACAGAACCTGACAGAACCTCGAGCTCCAAACCAAACATGGATCCAGACTTAAAATGTAGAACATGGCAGAACCAATTCCTGCACCAGATCGAAACCGGGTTGGAAGGTTCTGGTCTTACCTTCCCCACATACTGAGGCTCATGTCCGGCGTCCTCCTCCAGGACAAAGAACTGGTTCCAGACCCAGCTGCGCCTCGTCCTCCCGAGGTGGAACAGAACCGGCCCGCCCGTTCCATCGGTTCCACCCGGCTCACTGGGTCCGGCTGTCTCTCGGCGAGTCTCAGAGGTCAGCATCATGAAGCGTCTTGGCTCCGCCCACAGGGCCAGGACGAGCACGGCGAGGAGGCGGAGCCTCTTCATCCTTCTGGAGTCAAGGAGGAAGATCCAGCAGGAATGATCCGGTTCTGACCCAGATGTGCTGGGTCAGAACCTCACAGACATTTGAGACAGAAAACCAATAACCAGAACATTCCACTGATCCTGGATCCACTTCAGCAGTCAGTTCTGATTCTGCTCCGACCAGAACCGACCCGCAAACGAGTCTCTGCAAAGTCGATGTTCACAGCTGGAATTACAGGAAAAATCTGCAGCTCATCCCGATAATCTGCTCCAGTTAACGCCACACTGAACACACACTGAACACACACTGAACACACACACTGAACACACACTGAACACACACTGAACACACACTGAACACACACTGAACACACACTGAACACACACACTGAACACACTGAACACACACTGAACACACTGAACACACACTGAACACACACTGAACACACACTGAACACACTGAACACACACTGAACACACACTGAACACACACTGAACACACACTGAACACACACACTGAATACACACTGAACACACACTGAACACACACACTGAACACACACTGAACACACAGAACACACACTGAACACACACTGAACACACACACTGAACACACTGAACACACACACTGAACACACACTGAACACACACTGAACACACACACTGAACACACACACTGAACACACTGAACACACACTGAACACACACTGAACACTGAACACACACTGAACACACTGAACACACACACTGAACACACTGAACACACTGAACACACTGAACACACTGAACACACTGAACACACACTGAACACACACTGAACACACACTGAACACACACTGAACACACTGAACACACACTGAACACACTGAACACACTGAACACACTGAACACACACTGAACACACTGAACACACTGAACACACACTGAACACACTGAACACACACTGAACACACACACTGAACACACACTGAACACACACTGAACACACACTGAACACACACACTGAACACACACTGAACACACACTGAACACACACTGAACACACACTGAACAAACACACTGAACACACACTGAACACACACTGAACACACACTGAACACACTGAACACACACACTGAACACACTGAACACACACTGAACACACACTGAACACACACTGAACACACTGAACACACACTGAACACACACACTGAACACACACTGAACACACACTGAACACACACACTGAATACACACTGAACACACACTGAACACACACACTGAACACACACTGAACACACAGAACACACACACTGAACACACACTGAACACACACTGAACACACTGAACACACACACTGAACACACACTGAACACACACTGAACACACACACTGAACACACACACTGAACACACTGAACACACACTGAACACACACTGAACACACTGAACACACACTGAACACACTGAACACACACACTGAACACACACACTGAACACACACTGAACACACTGAACACACTGAACACACACTGAACACACACTGAACACACTGAACACACACTGAACACACACTGAACACACACTGAACACACTGAACACACACTGAACACACTGAACACACACTGAACACACTGAACACACTGAACACACACTGAACACACTGAACACACTGAACACACACACTGAACACACTGAACACACAGAACACACACTGAACACACACTGAACACACACACTGAACACACTGAACACACACACACTGAACACACACTGAACACACACTGAACACACACACTGAACACACACACTGAACACACTGAACACACACTGAACACACACTGAACACACTGAACACACACTGAACACACTGAACACACACTGAACACACTGAACACACTGAACACACACTGAACACACTGAACACACTGAACACACACTGAACACACACTGAACACACACTGAACACACACTGAACACACACTGAACACACACTGAACACACACTGAACACACACTGAACACACTGAACACACACTGAACACACTGAACACACACTGAACACACTGAACACACTGAACACACACTGAACACACTGAACACACACTGAACACACACACTGAACACACACACTGAACACACACTGAACACACTGAACACACACTGAACACACACACTGAACACACCACTGAACCACACTGAACACACTGAACACACACTGAACACACACTGAACACACACACTGAACACACACTGAACACACACTGAACACACACACTGAATACACACTGAACACACTGAACACACACACTGAACACACTGAACACACACTGAACACACTGAACACACACTGAACACACACTGAACACACTGAACACACTGAACACACACTGAACACACACTGAACACACACACTGAACACACTGAACACACACTGAACACACTGAACACACACTGAACACACTGAACACACTGAACACACACTGAACACA
The DNA here is from genome assembly GCF_027474105.1 of Poeciliopsis prolifica. Taxonomy (NCBI): domain Eukaryota; kingdom Metazoa; phylum Chordata; class Actinopteri; order Cyprinodontiformes; family Poeciliidae; genus Poeciliopsis; species Poeciliopsis prolifica. Next base: position 69,258 of record NW_026562584.1, on the reverse strand, counting down.
CACTGAACACACACTGAACACACTGAACACACACACTGAACACACACTGAACACACTGAACACACACACTGAACACACACTGAACACACTGAACACACACTGAACACACTGAACACACACTGAACACACACACTGAACACACACACTGAACACACACTGAACACACTGAACACACTGAACACACACTGAACACACACTGAACACACTGAACACACACACTGAACACACACACTGAACACACACTGAACACACTGAACACACACTGAACACACACACTGAACACACACTGAACACACACACTGAATACACACTGAACACACACTGAACACACACACTGAACACACTGAACACACACTGAACACACTGAACACACACTGAACACACTGAACACACACTGAACACACACACTGAACACACTGAACACACACTGAACACACTGAACACACACTGAACACACTGAACACACTGAACACACACTGAACACACACTGAACACACACTGAACACACTGAACACACACACTGAACACACACTGAACACACTGAACACACACTGAACACACACTGAACACACTGAACACACACTGAACACACACACTGAACACACACACTGAACACACACTGAACACACTGAACACACACACTGAACACACACACTGAACACACTGAACACACACTGAACACACACACTGAACACACACTGAACACACACTGAACACACACACTGAACACACTGAACACACACTGAACACACTGAACACACACTGAACACACTGAACACACACTGAACACACTGAACACACTGAACACACTGAACACACACTGAACACACACTGAACACACTGAACACACACTGAACACACACTGAACACACACTGAACACACACTGAACACACTGAACACACACTGAACACACTGAACACACACTGAACACACACTGAACACACTGAACACACACTGAACACACTGAACACACACTGAACACACTGAACACACTGAACACACACTGAACACACACTGAACACACACTGAACACACACTGAACACACACTGAACACACACTGAACACACTGAACACACACTGAACACACTGAACACACTGAACACACACTGAACACACACTGAACACACTGAACACACACTGAACACACACTGAACACACACTGAACACACACACTGAACACACTGAACACACACTGAACACACTGAACACACACTGAACACACTGAACACACACTGAACACACACTGAACACACACACTGAACACACACACTGAACACACACTGAACACCACACTGAACACACTGAACACACACACTGAACACACTGAACACACACACTGAACACACACTGAACACACACACTGAACACACACTGAACACACACTGAACACACTGAACACACACTGAACACACACTGAACACACACACTGAACACACACTGAACACACTGAACACACACTGAACACACACACTGAACACACACACTGAACACACACTGAACACACTGAACACACACACTGAACACACACTGAACACACACTGAACACACTGAACACACACTGAACACACACACTGAATACACACTGAACACACACTGAACACACACACTGAACACACTGAACACACACTGAACACACTGAACACACACTGAACACACTGAACACACACTGAACACACACTGAACACACACTGAACACACACTGAACACACACTGAACACACTGAACACACACTGAACACACACTGAACACACTGAACACACACTGAACACACTGAACACACACTGAACACACTGAACACACACTGAACACACTGAACACACACACTGAACACACTGAACACACACTGAACACACTGAACACACACTGAACACACACTGAACACACACTGAACACACACTGAACACACACTGAACACACTGAACACACACTGAACACACTGAACACACACTGAACACACTGAACACACACTGAACACACACTGAACACACTGAACACACTGAACACACACTGAACACACACTGAACACACACTGAACACACTGAACACACACTGAACACACACTGAACACACTGAACACACTGAACACACACTGAACACACACTGAACACACTGAACACACACTGAACACACACTGAACACACACTGAACACACACACTGAACACACTGAACACACACTGAACACACTGAACACACACTGAACACACTGAACACACACTGAACACACACTGAACACACACTGAACACACACACTGAACACACACACTGAATACACACTGAACACACACTGAACACACTGAACACACACACTGAACACACTGAACACACACACTGAACACACACACTGAACACACACTGAACACACACACTGAACACACACTGAACACACACACTGAACACACACACTGAATACACACTGAACACACACACTGAACACACTGAACACACACACTGAACACACACACCGAACACACACTGAACACACACTGAACACACACACTGAATCACACACTGAATACACACTGAACACACACACTGAACACACTGAACACACACACTGAACACACTGAACACACACTGAACACACACTGAACACACACACTGAACACACACACTGAACACACACTGAACACACACACTGAACACACTGAACACACACACTGAACACACTGAACACACACACTGAACACACACACCGAACACACACACCGAACACACACTGAACACACACTGAACACACACACTGAACACACACACTGAACACACACTGAACACACACACTGAACACACACACTGAACACACACACTGAACACACACCGAACACACACTGAACACACTGAACACACACACTGAACACACACTGAACACACACTGAACACACACTGAACACACTGAACACACACACTGAACACACACTGAACACACACTGAACACACTGAACACACACACTGAACACACACTGAACACACTGAACACACACACTGAACACACACTGAACACACAAACTGAACACACACTGAACACACTGAACACACACACTGAACACACACTGAACACACACTGAAAACACACACTGAACACACACTGAACACACACTGAACACACACACTGAACACACACACTGAACACACACACTGAACACACTGAACACACTGAACACACACTGAACACACACACTGAACACACACTGAACACACACACTAAACACACACTGAACACACACTGAAAACACACACTGAACACACACACTGAACACACACAATGAACACACTGAACACACACACTGAACACACTGAACACACACTGAACACACATCTGATATTTTAGCTGCCATTAAATGATTGTTAAAGTTTGTGACCAAGATGTGGAGGTGAAAAGTTCAAACCCAACATCGTCTCGTACACAAACTCTAGTGAAGCCAGAGAAACATGGCGTCTCTGAGGACAGATCAGAAACATAGAGCTGAGCTGATTGTCCAGGAATGAACCAAAATATTTCACATTTGCCAAAGTTTCAACAGGTTGGCCATCAGGAGAGACTGGGACCACTTTACTTTCAGGTTTTGTTTAGGTCATTTAGTTAGCTCCACCGCTTTATGAAAATGAAACATTAATGATAAATTATAAATTCTCATTTAGTGATATAACTATATTAGTTGTGTTACCTCCCCACACCACAAGAGGCAGTATGACGCCTGAAAAGATGAGACAAAAGAGCAGATTTAGAAGAACACAGGAAGCTACAGTCTGTTAAAAACTGTGAGCTGCACTAAATAATAGAGAGAAGCTCAAACAGAAGCTGAGAGTGAAAATCCTTCCAAAAGGTGAAAGTATATCACAGATTTATAAAGAAAAAGAAACAAACAAAAAAAAAAAAAACGGGAGGATGACATAGGAAACAGCGCCCCCTTCACTTCTGGAGTGAAATGGTCCCATTTCCATATAAGGTCTGAGTAACAGCGGTCCGTCCGCCTTCCTGTTAGCTGCGGCAGGTCCTTCTCAACTGGACCAGTTCCTGGAAAAAGTATTCTAGCAGCACCTTGGTCTCTGACCCGGTTTGGAGCAGAACCTGCCTCCAAACCGGGTCAGTTCCCCTGAGAGACTCAGGGCCGCCGGCTGGACTCAGGTGTGTTTCAACGCTTCATTAAACTGGCCGCGAGGCGCAGCGGCATGATGCTGCAGCGGCATGATGCTGCAGCGGCTCCTCCGCAAATGCTCCCCCCTGCTTGAGATCTGGGTCACAAAATATGGAAATGCATAAGTCGGTTCTTCTGGTTCCGTTGCTGGGAGGTGGGAAGCTGCTAATGATCGGGTCAGCGGTGGTTCTGGTGAGCAGAACCTGGGAGAACCTGCTGGGGCAGAATAAAGACTCGGACTCTATGTTCTGGCTGGACCCTTTAATCAGAGGCAGCAGGCGGCGCATCGTCTCTGTCCGGCCTGTAGGGGGCGATCTGCTCCACCAGCCGCAGCGCCACACTGCGGTTGTTGGCCGCCACGATCCTCCTGGACATCAGGTCCATGTCTCCACCTGGACAGAGACAGGCGTGTGAGGCGGCGGCGGGAGACAGCGCGCCAAGCCGTGGCGTCCTCACCGTCCACATCCATCACGACTCCTCCAGCCTCCAGAACCAGCAACGATCCAGCGGCAACGTCCCAGACGTGCATCCCCATCTCATAGTAGGCCTCCACGCAGCCGGACGCAACAAGGCTCAGGTTGACGGCTGCAGTGCCGGCGCCACGCACCCTGCAGACACACAGGGTTAGATACAGGCAACCCGGGCAACAAAGGGCAACACAGGACAATAGGAGGCAACAAGGAGTAACACAGGGCAAAGTAGTACAGGTACTACAGGTACTACAGGTACCACAGGTATTACAGGTACTACAGGTACCATAGGTACCACAGGTACTACAGGTACTACAGGTACTACAGGTACCACAGGTACTACAGGTACTACAGGTACCACAGGTACCACAGGTACTACAGGTACTACAGGTACCACAGGTACTACAGGTACCACAGGTACTACAGGTACCACAGGTACTACAGGTACTACAGGTACCACAGGTACCACAGGTACTACAGGTACCACAGGTACCACAGGTACTACAGGTACCACAAGTACTACCGGTACTACAGGTACTACAGGTACCACAGGTACCACAGGTACTACAGTACTACAGGTACTACAGGTACCACAGGTACTACAGGTACCACAGGTACTACAGGTACTACAGGTACCACAGGTACCACAGGTACTACAGGTACCACAGGTACCACAGGTACTACAGGTACCACAGGTACTACCGGTACTACAGGTACCACAGGTACCACAGGTACTACAGTACTACAGGTACTACAGGTACCACAGGTACTACCGTACTACAGGTACTACAGGTACCACAGGTACTACAGGTACTACAGGTACTACAGGTACTACATTTACTACAGGTACCACAGGTACTACAGGTACTAGAGGTACTACAGGTACCACAGGTACTACAGGTACCACAGGTACCACAGGTACTACAGGTACTACAGGTACCACAGGTACTACAGGTACTACAGGTACTACAGGTACCACAGGTACCACAGGTACTACAGGTACTACAGGTACCACAGGTACTACAGGTACTACAGGTACCACAGGTACTATAGGTACTACAGGTACTACAGGTACCACAGGTACTATAGGTACTACAGGTACTACAGGTACCACAGGTACTACAGGTACTACAGGTACTATAGGTACTACAGGTACTACAGGTACTACAGGTACTACAGGTACTATAGGTACTACAGGTACCACAGGTACTATAGGTACTACAGGTACTATAGGTACTACAGGTACCACAGGTACTATAGGTACTACAGGTACTATAGGTACTACAGGTACCACAGGTACTACAGTACTACAGGTACTACAGGTACCACAGGTACTATACGTACTACAGGTACTACAGGTACTACAGGTACTACAGGTACTACAGGTACCACAGGTACTACAGGTACTACAGGTACCACAGGTACTACAGGTACTACAGGTACCACAGGTACTACAGTACCCGTGCACTGGGAGGCTCAGGATGTTCCTCAGGCTGCTGAAGATCTTGTCCACAACTTCTGGGTCTCTGTTGGATCCGAACTCGGTGGCGATGATGGAGCGGTGAACATCTGGAATCAACAGGTTGGGTCTGCTGCTGCTCTCAGGAGATTATTGGTGATCATTGCTGACTCACCTGTCTGATCAGAAACCTGCAGCGGCTCCCCGTTGCAGAACGCTCCCCGGCCCCGCCGGGCTGTGAACATCTTGTCCTCTAGGCAGCTGTAGACCACGCCCACCTCCACCTGAGGACACATCAGCAGATTGCTTCCTTAAGACAACTCACCCTGTTTCTCTAAACCAGTTTAGCTGAAAGAATTTTATCATGATTATAATAATATTAATAGAAAGTTGTGAAAAATAATTGCAGTTTGGACGTTGGGCTCCCTTCCAGGCTCCCGTAGATCCGCCGCTCACTGATGTTTCTCCAGAACTGAAGCTTCAACCTGAATCATTAAAACCTGGACGGCTCCAAACTTCCTGCTTCAAATTCTGAACAGAACCTGATCAGTGGATCACTGATCAGTGGATCACTGATCAGTGGATCACTGATCAGTGGATCACTGATCAGTGGATCACTGATCAGTGGATCACTGATCAGTGGATCACTGATCAGTGGATCACTGATCTGGGTCAAATGATCCTCCAGTGATGAAGTAAAGAAGCTCTGAGCTTCTTATTTAAATCCCCTATTAGCTTCTAGGGTTTTCTTCCTTCATCTGCAGAATATTTGCAGCATTAGAATCCAATCCATGAATCTTTTTCTCCATCATCAGCTCTATCAGCTTTTTCTGAAATATTTGCAGGTTGCTGGAGGACAAACTGTCCACTTTTTCTCATTTTCTACTTTGTTCCAATCTGCATCTTTGCATGTCTCTGTTATTTTAGGTTAGGTTCCTGTAGTGTCGTCTGTCTGTAGCTCACACATTATTTCACATTGACACAGCAATAAAATCATACAACTGGAGACATCTTTAAAACATACATGAAAAAAATAAATATAATAAATGCATCACCACTGGAAGACGTGTAGAAAGTGCTTCAATATGTTAGAATGCTAGTTGCCCCGCCTCCCTCTATTGCCCCTCCCAGAGGCAGCAGCATCATAGAGCCTGATGGACTGAAGGACAAAAGAGTTTTAATCCTCAGCTGAACAAACCAGTGAGACGAACCTTTTACTGAGGGACTGAACCCAGTTTAGACAGTGTCCTCTGGGACTGAGTTTAGACAGTGTCCTCTAGGACTGAACTGAGTTTAGACAATGTCCTCTAGGACTGAGTTTAGACAGTGTCCTCTGGGACTGAACCGAGTTTAGACAATGTCCTCTAGGACTGAGTTTAGACAGTGTCCTCTGGGACTGAACCGAGTTTAGACAATGTCCTCTAGGACTGAGTTTAGACAGTGTCCTCTAGGACTGAGTTTAGACAATGTCCTCTAGGACTGAGTTTAGACAGTGTCCTCTAGGACTGAGTTTAGACAGTGTCCTCTGGGACTGAACCGAGTTTAGACAATGTCCTCTAGGACTGAGTTTAGACAGTGTCCTCTAGGACTGAGTTTAGACAATGTCCTCTAGGACTGAGTTTAGACAGTGTCCTCTAGGACTGAACTGAGTTTAGACAGTGTCCTCTAGGACTGAGTTTAGACAGTGTCCTCTAGGACTGAGTTTAGACAGTGTCCTCTAGGACTGAGTTTAGACAATGTCCTCTAGGACTGAGTTTAGACAATGTCCTCTAGGACTGAGTTTAGACAATGTCCTCTAGGACTGAGTTTAGACAATGTCCTCTGGGACTGAACCGAGTTTAGACAATGTCCTCTAGGACTGAGTTTAGACAGTGTCCTCTAGGACTGAACTGAGTTTAGACAGTGTCCTCTGGGACTGAACTGAGTTTAGACAATGTCCTCTAGGACTGAGTTTAGACAGTGTCCTCTAGGACTGAGTTTAGACAGTGTCCTCTGGGACTGAGTTTAGACAGTGTCCTCTAGGACTGAGTTTAGACAGTGTCCTCTGGGACTGAGTTTAGACAATGTCCTCTAGGACTGAGTTTAGACAATGTCCTCTAGGACTGAGTTTAGACAATGTCCTCTGGGACTGAACCGAGTTTAGACAATGTCCTCTAGGACTGAGTTTAGACAGTGTCCTCTAGGACTGAACTGAGTTTAGACAGTGTCCTCTGGGACTGAACTGAGTTTAGACAATGTCCTCTAGGACTGAGTTTAGACAGTGTCCTCTAGGACTGAGTTTAGACAATGTCCTCTAGGACTGAGTTTAGACAGTGTCCTCTAGGACTGAACTGAGTTTAGACAGTGTCCTCTAGGACTGAGTTTAGACAATGTCCTCTAGGACTGAGTTTAGACAGTGTCCTCTAGGACTGAACTGAGTTTAGACAGTGTCCTCTAGGACTGAGTTTAGACAGTGTCCTCTAGGACTGAACCGAGTTTAGACAGTGTCCTCTAGGACTGAACTGAGTTTAGACAGTGTCCTCTAGGACTGAGTTTAGACAGTGTCCTCTAGGACTGAGTTTAGACAATGTCCTCTAGGACTGAGTTTAGACAGTGTCCTCTAGGACTGAACTGAGTTTAGACAGTGTCCTCTAGGACTGAGTTTAGACAGTGTCCTCTAGGACTGAGTTTAGACAGTGTCCTCTAGGACTGAACCGAGTTTAGACAATGTCCTCTAGGACTGAGTTTAGACAGTGTCCTCTAGGACTGAGTTTAGACAGTGTCCTCTAGGACTGAGTTTAGACAGTGTCCTCTAGGACTGAACTGAGTTTAGACAGTGTCCTCTAGGACTGAACTGAGTTTAGACACTGTCCTCTAGGACTGAGTTTAGACAGTGTCCTCTAGGACTGAGTTAAGAACAGTGTCCTCTAGGACTGAGTTTAGACACTGTCCTCTAGGACTGAGTTTAGACAGTGTCCTCTAGGACTGAGTTAAGAACAATGTCCTCTAGGACTGAACCGAGTTTAGACAGTGTCCTCTAGGACTGAGTTTAGACAGTGTCCTCTAGGACTGAGTTAAGAACAATGTCCTCTAGGACTGAACCGAGTTTAGACAGTGTCCTCTAGGACTGAGTTTAGACAGTGTCCTCTAGGACTGAGTTTAGACAGTGTCCTCTAGGACTGAGTTTAGACAGTGTCCTCTAGGACTGAGTTTAGACAGTGTCCTCTAGGACTGAGTTTAGACAGTGTCCTCTAGGACTGAGTTTAGACAGTGTCCTCTAGGACTGAGTTTAGACAGTGTCCTCTAGGTCTGAGTTTAGACAGTGTCCTCTAGGACTGAGTTTAGACAGTGTCCTCTGTTCCACCATCGTCTCCACATTCTCCAGGGTTAGGGTGTGTGTCTCTGTGTGATTATGATTGTCTGTGTCTCTCTCTTCTTTGCGATGACCCCCCAGCAAACAATTGTGTAGAATATTACAGTAGACCCAATGGACTTATGAAACATGGACAGGAGCTTAGAGCACAGACGATGCACTGGCTGTTAGCTGAGATGCTGACATAATGCTGCCATCAAATAACCGTTCTGCTTCTCCAGTTGACTCCGTCTCTTGGTCCTGAACTCTGTTTGTCTCTGGATAAAGGTTGGCTGAACTTCTACTGATTATGGTTTTAGTTATCAGATTCTTTGCTCAATTTGAAAATATTTTTGTGTTTCTGTTTGTGCCACCAGGGGGCTCCACCAGACTGAGGGAAGGACAGAGTCATGTGACCAAATCTTACCCTTTTGTTGATGGTGAAGCCGATGGAGATGGCGATGAAGGGAAACCTGCAGACAAACATGAGATGTGATTCAGGCGTGGGGAGACAGCGGCGCCTCCTGCAGGCGCTAACAGGGAGCTACACATTTTACTGAGGGGGCGATGAAGGATCAACACACAGACACACACAGGGATGCATTAAAACCTCTGACATCAGCAGTCACCAATAACGCAGAGTCAATAATGTGATGTTCTGCAGTTCAGTTAAAGCATTTATAAGCATTTACCGTATAGAGTTTAGTAAGTAAACCGTTAAAATAAATTCACATCCTGTTTCCAACCCAATGCTGAACCGGTTACAGACTCAGGAGTCGTCTGCAGGACTTCTGCTAAGATCCGCTGGTCGTCTGGTGCCAACTCTGTTAGATTCATATTTCTTTGTTGGTCTGCTTCTAAAAAACCTTCGTCTCTGATTCCATCTGTGGGATTTTTGGCTGCAAAAATGATCCATAGTTTCACTGCAGGTTCCTCCAGTTTGCTTTCTGGAAGAAATAAAACTTTGCATCTGCAAAGTTCAACTCCTGTTGCATGAAGGAGCTTTTAATTGTATTAATAGATGTTTTTTTTTTGTTAGGAAAATGCATAAACTACGCATTAAATATTAAAAATTAGATGAAAAAAACTAATATTTACTGAGGGTGCAATAACGCCCCCCAGTGGCTCCATTGGGAGGGACTAAAATCAGGCCTGGAGTTCACACGCTGTCCGAAGGTTATCCTGAGGCCACCATAGATCTAGAGGCTCCTGTTGAGGCTCTGTTCTCAACAGCTGGGGACAGGACACGAGGAGCTGCAGCCAATCAGGAACAGGGACATGAGGAGCTGCAGCCAATCAGGAACAGGGACACGAGGAGCTGCAGCCAATCAGGAACAGGGACATGAGGAGCTGCAGCCAATCAGGAACAGGGACACGAGGAGCTGCAGCCAATCAGGAACAGGGACACGAGGAGCTGCAGCCAATCAGGAACAGGGACACGAGGAGCTGCAGCCAATCAGGAACAGGGACATGAGGAGCTGCAGCCAATCAGGAACAGGGACATGAGGAGCTGCAGCCAATCAGGAACAGGGACATGAGGAGCTGCAGCCAATCAGGAACAGGGACATGAGGAGCTGCAGCCAATCAGGAACAGGGACACGAGGAGCTGCAGCCAATCAGGAACAGGGACATGAGGAGCTGCAGCCAATCAGGAACAGGGACATGAGGAGCTGCAGCCAATCAGGAACAGGGACATGAGGAGCTGCAGCCAATCAGGAACAGGGACATGAGGAGCTGCAGCCAATCAGGAACAGGGACACGAGGAGCTGCAGCCAATCAGGAACAGGGACATGAGGAGCTGCAGCCAATCAGGAACAGGACACGAGGAGCTGCAGCCAATCAGGAACAGGGACATGAGGAGCTGCAGCCAATCAGGAACAGGGACATGAGGAGCTGCAGCCAATCAGGAACAGGGACATGAGGAGCTGCAGCCAATCAGGAACAGGGACATGAGGAGCTGCAGCCAATCAGGAACAGGGACATATTCTGAAGTAATAACTAAAAATGCAGTGTCTGATGTAAACTGAGGTGTATCCATAATTCAGCCATGGCGCTCATCATCTATCTGCCAATCAGAGGAGGCGTTGGAGTGATAAGCCCCGCCCACTTGGAACCGGCTGTGTGAGCGACGTTTACAGCAGGGATTCTCAACCTTTGTGACTGCAGGGTCATTGATATATTAGTTTTTTACCAAACTGATCTGTCTTTTGTTCAGTATAAAAATCAGATCCATGTTTGGTTTTCCCTCAAACACATCATATAAAATTACACCATAACGTGACAATCGCAAAGGTGATTTACTGATCATTTGGATGCAAACCTGCACATAAAACAACATCTAAACAGAATCATAGAACGGATCAAACGGCAACTGGAGGAAAATTCTGGTGACCTCAGGGCCTTAGGGTCACCAGTAACCTGGGACCTTATGTTCTTACTGGTGATTTTGGGGGCTTACTATCACGTCCTTGATCAGATTGCTGTCCTTGGACAGATGAGTGCGATGAAATAAACTCACCCGTGAACGAAGTTGGTCGTCCCGTCGATGGGATCGATGATCCAAGTGGGGTCATCAGTCAGGATGCTCGGCTCACCTGCCGCTACAGACTCCTCCCCTATGAACCTGCCAATAAAAGACACAAAATATCAAAATGAAAGCACTTCCAGTTAGTCTGATTTTCACAATAAAAGCATGATCCAGAGAAACTTTTCTAAAGATGAAGCAAAGCCGTCAACAAGCAAGGCCGAAAGGAAGGATTCAAGGTGCTAGGAGGCGGAGCTTCATACCTGTGCTGAGGGAATTTCTCTTTCACTGATTGGATGATGAGTTGCTCCACCTTCTGGTCAGTTTGAGTGACTAAATCAACGGCGGAGCTCTTCGTCATCACCTTCCTGTCATCACTCAGAGCCTCACGCACCACCTGGTCAAACCAGATAAAGTTGATTAATATATGATCTAACACATCAGAACCACATCTGGTGCAAAAACCATTCCAAAAATGGGTTTCAGCTTCAGCTCTCTCATGGGTTCTAGTGGGTCGGGTTCCTCCCTGGAACCTGACCCACTCGACCATCTTTGTCAGGATGTCTCACCTCTCCAGCTTTCCGTGCAACAGCGACTGCGTGATCCATACATTTTGCAAGATGTCGGCCATGTTGGAGGAGCAACTCCTGCAGAGTCATGGAGGTTAAAGGTCAGATCCGGTGAGGGGCAGATTCTGCTGAGGAACAGTACGTTCTCTTCTCCATCCAAATTACAAATTTCTTTTCTCATTCTTACTCCTCAAAAGGGTTAAAACATTTACGAACATTTAACATCATCAGTGGAACCAGGAGCTTCATTGTTTGACCACAGAGCCGTCTGTGTCCACCGCACAAATGATGAATTATTCATCATTTCATGTCACTTGAAAAAAGCAGTTTTCTCAGTTATACTGATTCCTTGCAACTCCAGACTATTGAACAGTATATGGAGATTATAATAATTAATGCTCCTTCTGTTAAGCAGTTAACCTTGTCTTTAATTCATGCAGTAAATATAAACATTTCTGGACCCATGTCCAACTGAAAAATATTTGTAAAAAATTACTTTTTCAGACAATCAAACGGTTTCCACTTGGTAAATAAAAAATAATTTGGTCTTTTTTTCATTGTTATTTATTAATGTCTTAAGATTTTCTTTTTTCCCTCAAGATTTCAAAATGATCAGATCTTATCAGAGTTTATTGTGTGTGTGTGTGTGTGTGGTGTTAGGTGTGTGTGTATGTGTGTGTGTGTGTGTGTGTGTGTGTTAGGGTTAGGTGTGTGTGTTTGGTGACCAATCAGCTGCGGCCATGAAGTTAACCCTCAGTCCGGTCATCAGTTTCTCCTCAGATGCTAAAAAACTGAAGCTGTGCTTCAATAAAAACAGCGGCTTTCGGACCGGAACCAGAACCAGAAAACACGAACGGTACCGAGAAAACAATCGAACTCACCTGCTGTTGAGCTGCTTTGATTGTACTTCCTGGTTCTTCTTCTTCTTCTGCTGGTCCTCTGCCTCCCGCCCCCATGCTGCCCTCTGGTGGAGAGCAGCGGACGGGAGGCCAACAAACTGTGGCTTCTGTGTCAAATTAATTATCGAATATGAATCATTTTATTTTGAATAAATAAATACTCGTAATAATAACAAATAAAACAGAGTATATGTACTTACATATACAGTCAAACCACCATCACCACTTCAGTGGGCAGTCGGTTTCAGCTGCAACGGCCGGTTTTTGCCGAAAAGGGTTAATTTATCTTAATTAAATAATGATATTGGTTATTTAACTATATTAGATCTTGAATATTTCACCTTTATTTAAATGAAAGAAGATGTTATGAGTCATAAGCTTGGAGCTGTCAATTAACCTAGTATACTTGCTGCTAAATCTGCAAGTGTCAGAGAAATGACTTAACATTGCCACCATGGCTAAGCTAATTAGCATAGCTTCATTACTAGCTTAATTATTAACATCATGAATTGATGTCACCAGCATGACCTTTGACCTCTCAGCAGAGCCACAGTTCATCCACATTTATATCAAGTCAAGATTCTGAGACAAGTTTGGTTTGAGATCAAAGCTTTAATAAGAACAGAACCACAGAGCCGGTTCCCAGGCAGAACCGGGTCGGTTCTTAGGCGGGTCATCGGCCCTTCTTCATCTTGGCCACCTTCTCCTTCCTCTTCTTCACGTGTTTGGGGACTTTGCTCTTCCTCCTCTCCCTCTGGGCCTCCTTCACCATCCTCTTCCTCTCCTGGAAAAACAAGGAGTTGAAATCAGGAGGTTCTGCTTCTGGTTCTGGTTCTGGTTCCACGGACCAAGCACCTTCTTATCCATCGGACTTCCATCTTGGTCTTCCTCTTCCTTCTCTTCCTCACCCTCCTCTTCCTCTTCTGAAGAAGGCCGGTCCTCCTCCAGCAGAGCCGGAACCTAGCAGCGGATCAGAACGTCAGCAGGAACCGGAACCAGAACCAGAAACAGAACCAGAAGTGGTACCAACCATCTGGACTCCAGAGAGGTCCTTCTTCAGGCCCGTCAGCGTCTGGTACAGAACCTGAGAATAGGGATCCTTCATCATCATCATCATCATTAATTCAGTTAAAAACCATAGAAGAAGACGGGGCGCTGCTGCTCTTACTTCGTCATAGTGACCACTAATGGCCGCCGCCTCCTCGGACCTCATCAGCTCGACATGGCGCTCGTAGCCTCTCACCTGGGTCAGCGTGCGCGGGATGTAGGCCTGCTTAAACACCTGTGGGGGGGGCGGAGCCTCAGTGAACTCTGGGAGCCAATCGGAGAGGAGGGCGGGGCCTAATAGCCGTTACCTCCTCGTCGACCCGGTCCCGGTCCGATCGCTGCTCCGCCGTGCGCTGGGTTGCCGTGGCCATGGCCTGCTCCACCAATCACAGACAGCCGGGAGTCAGGGGGCGTTCCGGACCCGACCGGAACCAGAGCAGGTTCTGGTTCCGGTCGGGTCTGGAGGAACCGCCGGTTCTGCTCACCTTGTCCAGGTACGCCTCCATATTGCCGCTGGAGACGGCCGGGTCGGTGATGAAGTCAAACAGCTCCCGCACCGTCATGGCCGCCACGCCGCGCCGCGCAAAGAACTCTGGAAACCACAGATGGGTCAGAACCATTAAGGGTCAGAACCAGACCATCCTGCGAGTCAGAACCGGAACCGGGCCCACCGTTAACGTTGCTGCAGTCCTTGCGCAGAAAGTCCAAGGCGTGCGGATGGTCGTGCTCCACCGCTTGTGACACGTCGATGATGTAAGCATCTCCGTCGTGGTACCTGTAACCAGATCAGAACCGGGTCAGAGGAGCCCGACTGGAACCAGATGGATCGGGTCGGTTCCGCTCACAGCATGTTGAACTCGCTGAGGTCGGCGTGGACGAGCCGGGCCCGCTGGAACATCCGCTGCATGTCCGGACCACCTGCAGGTACAGCTGCCGGGCCTTGGACTCGCTCAAAGTCGCGTGCTTCAGCAGAGGAGCCGGCCTGAACCCAACAGAACCAGAACTTTCGTCAGCATCCGGCTGGACGCACACCGAATTGGAACCGGTTCCGGTTCTTACCTGTTGTCTTTTCCGATGAAACCCATTAGCAGAACGTGACTCCGGAGCAGAACCGGTTCTGGACTGGGAACACCGGCCGCCTGCAGTCTGGAACAAGAACCGGTTCTGATGATTCTACGAGGTTCTACTGGGTTCCACTGGGCTCTACTGGGCTCTGAGTGTCAGGCCGAGGTTCTGACCTGATCAGGTTCCTCATCTCTTTCTCGGCCCAGGTTCTCACCATCTTCCTGGGATTTCCTTTACAGTAGCCGTGGCGGAACCTGCAGAACAGAACCGGAACCAATGTGGGCTCAGATCCACAGAGGCTACTCTTATTTTGAAAGACACAGGAAGCGGACTGACCTGAATTCTCCGCTGACGTACTTGTCCCGGTCCTTGAACTGCAGGATGGACGTTTTGTAGATCTTGATAGCTCTGCTCTCTCCACCCGATGTGCTGGCGTGGTAAACGTTGGCCTGAGCGACCGCAGGAACCCACTGGTTACCACGGCAACCAACCCGCCCCGCCCCGAACCGGTCCGAACCGGTCCGAACCGCTCTGCACCAGAACCCAGGTCACCTCACCTCCTTCCCGGTGCTGATGCAGCCGTTGATCTCGCTGATGATTCCGCGACTCAGCATCTTGAACAGAATCATCCGAGTCCGAGGGTCCAACACCTGCAGAGGAACGCAACGGGTCACTTCCTGTCAGCCGGTACAGGGTCACTTCCTGTCAGGGTCACTTCCTGCCATCCACAATCCTGACCTGTTTCTACGGTGGCTCGGTCTGATTTGTCCTTCACTCTGTACCTGTGAAGGGAACCAATCAGAAGGTTAGAGAGGAGTCACATGACCAGCAGGTGAGCAACTGCAGGTGAGGGCAGACGTACGTTCCGGCCTCCTTCTGCCTCTGAATGGCCGTCACCTTGTTGGTCACGCTGTCCTCCAACTTCAGCTGGTCTGCAGGAACAACACAGCAACTCAGGTACAGGACACACCTGAGGGGGCGGAGCCACCACACAGGTGACACTTGTACAGAAAGCAGGACCAGATCCGACCCGGATCAGCGCTAACGGTTAGTGTTTACTGTAGCGGCTCCACTGGTAGCTAGCAGCTACATTAGCAGCCAGCCTAACCCGCTAACCCTAATCCCAGCTAGCAGCTACATTGGCTGGGTTCTCCATTAGAACCTTTCTGCTGATCCGGTTCTGGTAACTGGGTCGCTGTGATGATGACGGCATCACATGGAACCGCACAGGTTCTGTGACGCAGAGCCGCACCCAGATTGATCTTCTGCTCATATTTCCTCAGAACCTTGTCAGTCGGAGTCCATGACGCCGTCTTGCTGGACGGGTTCTGTCGGTTCGCCTGAGGAGGAACAGAACCTTATACCGGACCCATTAGAACCTTCCTGATCAAAGGACGCCTACGCTGGTAAGCATGGTAACAACAAGCAGAGTCTGACCTGACAGCTGGTTCCGGTCTGGTTGATTCTTTTGGTCCAATCAGCTGGAGAGGTCCACTCCCAGTCCTCATCTTCATCCTCACCATCCTCATCCTCATCCTCATCATCCATCCACTCTGAGGTCAGCTGGGCCGTGATGTCATTAATGACATGCCCCGATTGGCTGCTACATGAACAACAATCCAGACAGAAACAGCCAATCAGATAGCAGCTGGAGGAGAGACTGGAACCAATCAGAGCCCTGATTGGTTAGCCGAGTCAGAAACCCGAAAACATTTTTCAGAAACAATGAACCAAACATCAAATGATTCCAGGAAATGAAATGTTGTGACTCATTCATTTAGATTCTTCAGTTACTGAAGAGGAAGGATCTCCTGTAGCAGTCTGCGCTACAGTGAACCTGAAGAAGCTTCTGACTGAAGGGTAGGGTGAGGGGTTAGGGTTTCAGCGTTGGCCAAAATCTTCTTATTTTATGAGGAATCCATCTTGGCATCATCATCTCCAGAGGTTCTGCAGTCAGAACCAGAACCAGTACAGAACCAGAGCAGAACCAGAACAGAACCAGAGCAGAACCAGAGCAGAACCAGAACAGAACCAGAGCAGAACCAGAACAGAAC
This sequence comes from Poeciliopsis prolifica, assembly GCF_027474105.1. NCBI lineage: Eukaryota > Metazoa > Chordata > Actinopteri > Cyprinodontiformes > Poeciliidae > Poeciliopsis > Poeciliopsis prolifica. The sequence continues at coordinate 51,704 of NW_026562584.1, read as the reverse complement.
CAGAGCAGAACCAGAACAGAACCAGAACAGAACCAGAGCAGAACCAGAACAGAACCAGAACAGAACCTGAGCAGAACCAGAACAGAACCAGAGCAGAACCAGAACAGAACCATAGCAGAACCAGAACAGAACCAGAGTAGAACCAGAGCAGAACCAGAACAGAACCAGAACAGAACCAGGACAGAACCAGAACAGAACCAGAGCAGAACCAGAACAGAACCAGAGCAGAACCAGAACAGAACCAGAGCAGAACCAGAACAGAACCAGAGCAGAACCAGAACAGAACCAGAGTAGAACCAGAACAGAACCAGAACAGAACCAGAGCAGAACCAGAACAGAACCAGAGCAGAACCAGAACAGAACCAGAGTAGAACCAGAACAGAACCAGAGCAGAACCAGAACAGAACCAGAGCAGAACCAGAACAGAACCAGAGCAGAACCAGAACAGAACCAGAACAGAACCAGAGCAGAACCAGAGCAGAACCAGAACAGAACCAGAGCAGAACCAGAACAGAACCAGAGCAGAACCAGAGCAGAACCAGAACAGAACCAGAACAGAACCAGAGCAGAACCAGAACAGAACCAGAGCAAAACCAGAACAGAACCAGAGCAGAACCAGAACAGAACCAGAACAGAACCAGAACAGAACCAGAGCAGAACCAGAACAGAACCAGAGCAGAACCAGAACAGAACCAGAGCAGAACCAGAGCAGAACCAGAACAGAACCAGAGCAGAACCAACAGAACCAGAGCAGAACCAGAACAGAACCAGAACAGAACCAGAACAGAACCAGAGCAGAACCAGAGCAGAACCAGAGCAGAACCAGAACAGAACCAGAACAGAACCAGAACAGAACCAGAGCAGAACCAGAGCAGAACCAGAGCAGAACCAGAACAGAACCAGAACAGAACCAGAACAGAACCAGAGCAGAACCAGAACAGAACCAGAGCAGAACCAGAACAGAACCAGAACAGAACCAGAGCAAAACCAGAGCAGAACCAGAACAGAACCAGAGCAGAACCAGAACAGAACCAAAGCAGAACCAGAGCAGAACCAGAACAGAACCAGAACAGAACCAGAGCAGAACCAGAGCAGAACCAGAGCAGAACCAGAACAGAACCAGAACAGAACCAGAGCAAAACCAGAGCAAAACCAGAGCAGAACCAGAACAGAACCAGAGTAGAACCAGAACAGAACCAGAGCAGAACCAGAGCAGAACCAGAACAGAACCAGAGCAGAACCAGAGCAGAACCAGAACAGAACCAGAACAGAACCAGAGCAGAACCAGAACAGAACCAGAACAGAACCAGGACAGAACCAGGACAGAACCAGAGTAGAACCAGAACAGAACCAGAGCAGAACCAGAACAGAACCAGAACAGAACCAGAGCAAAACCAGAGCAGAACCAGAACAGAACCAGAACAGAACCAGAGCAGAACCAGAACAGAACCAGAGCAGAACCAGAACAGAACCAGAGCAGAACCAGAACAGAACCAGAGCAGAACCAGGACAGAACCAGAACAGAACCATAGCAGAACCAGAACAGAACCAGAACAGAACCAGAGCAGAACCAGAGCAGAACCAGAACAGAACCAGAGCAGAACCAGAACAGAACCAGAGCAGAACCAGAGCAGAACCAGAACAGAACCAGAACAGAACCAGAGCAAAACCAGAACAGAACCAGAGCAGAACCAGAACAGAACCAGACCAGAACCAGAACAGAACCAGAGCAGAACCAGAACAGAACCAGAGCAGAACCAGAACAGAACCAGAGCAGAACCAGAGCAGAACCAGAACAGAACCAGAACAGAACCAGAACAGAACCAGAGCAGAACCAGAACAGAACCAGAGCAGAACCAGAACAGAACCAGAACAGAACCAGAACAGAACCAGAGCAGAACCAGAGCAGAACCAGAGCAGAACCAGAACAGAACCAGAACAGAACCAGAACAGAACCAGAGCAGAACCAGAGCAGAACCAGAGCAGAACCAGAACAGAACCAGAACAGAACCAGAACAGAACCAGAGCAGAACCAGAACAGAACCAGAGCAGAACCAGAACAGAACCAGAACAGAACCAGAACAGAACCAGAACAGAACCAGAGCAGAACCAGAACAGAACCAGAGCAGAACCAGAGCAGAACCAGAACAGAACCAGAACAGAACCAGAACAGAACCAGAACAGAACCAGAGCAGAACCAGAGCAGAACCAGAACAGAACCAGAACAGAACCAGAGCAGAACCAGAACAGAACCAGAGCAGAACCAGAACAGAACCAGAACAGAACCAGAACAAACCAGAACAGAACCAGAGCAGAACCAGAGTAGAACCAGAACAGAACCAGAGCAGAACCAGAACAGAACCAGAGTAGAACCAGAACAGAACCTGAGCAGAACCAGAACAGAACCAGCAGAACCAGAACAGAACCAGAGCAGAACCAGAGCAGAACCAGAGTAGAACCAGAACAGAACCAGAGCAGAACCAGAACAGAACCAGAGCAGAACCAGAACAGAACCAGAGTAGAACCAGAGCAGAACCAGAGCAGAACCAGAGCAGAACCAGAACAGAACCAGAACAGAACCAGCCTTCTTATTCAGGCTTCTGAGCCTCTTGAGCTCCTGGTTCTGGTGGTTCTGATTGTCCTGGTGGTTCTGAAGGTCCTGGTGGTTCTGAAGGTTCTGAAGGTCCTGGTGGTTATGAAGGTTCTGGTGGTTCTGAAGGTCCTGGTGGTTCTGAAGGTTCTGGTGGTTCTGATCAGGCTGAGTTCTGTTCTGTTTGTGAGGCAGGTTAAGATGGCGTCTCCGTCTCCATAGCGATAAGCAAACTGCAGGGTTCGGATGGGCTCGTTCAGGTCCAATAGGCGGCTCTCCGGGACCTTCATGATGTGGGTTGTGATGGCAACAGGTCTACAGTTTTCTGTGGTACCGGAACCAGGCAGGTTGAAGAGATGCTGCAGAATCCCACAGAACCGACACCATCTGGACCTGGTTCTGGTTCCGACTCTCCAGACCCGGAATGAGGTTCTGATCTGACCCGGTCTCAGCGGCTTAAACAAAGGAAAAGAACCAGAACCAAACGGTTCTGCTCGTTCGGAACCGGTCTGCCTCACCTGTCCTCCTCTGCGTCATCAAACTGGCCAGAGACGCTCGTGACCTGTTCCATGACGTCACAGCGCACAGAAACTCAAACAGGTTCGATCTCACCGATCCTGACCAGAACCAGAACCAAACTCCTCCAGCTCGCGCTACCGCGTGGCTGAGTTACTTCCGGGTTGCGTGCGTCACTACGGCAACACGGTGTGACGTATTTCCAAACGGGGCTCAGATCCGAAGTTTCGGAAGAAACTCGCCGATTCTGGTGTTTGTCAGAGTGCAGGTGGTTCTGGTACCGACTCAGATCTGAGTTTTTCTGGGAGCAGAACCAGAAGAACTCAGATCTTTTATTAAAAATAATCTGCTATAAGCTCATATATAATCTGACTCTGAGGTGTGTGAAAGATAAGCTCTGAGTGAACTGGGAACACTGGGAACCACTCTCCACTCCGGCCGGCAGGGGGCGCTGAATAAACGGAACTCTGTGGCTGCGGATCCGACTCAGGACGATCCGGTTCCGTAAACATGTGTGCGGACCTGAGCCGAACCCAGCGAAACCTGCTGGTCTGTGAGCGGTCCAGTTTTCTGGACGAAAAGAACCGGGTCAGCTCCCAGGTGGAGCAGCTGCGCTTCAACTACAAGGTAAGACATGCGCATGCGCATGAACACACGTGCTGAGGTTGTTTGGGTCGGAACCACCTGAGAGCCACATCGGACAGCGCCAGAACCCGAATCGAACAATGAGTTCATCAGAACCCCGGGGGTCCAGAACTTGAAATAAAGATTTGTTACTTCCGTTTCAACACCGAACCGAACCTGCTGATCCATCTGCGGTCAGATCGAGCTCAGATGCTACTGGAAAAGTATTCATACCATCCCAGTAATAAATGGAAGCATCTCATCATCATCCTACCAAAGTTTGAAATGAAAAGCTGCAGATGCAGCTGATCCTTTCCTACAATATCTAGCTGTTAATATCTGAGACACAGAGGCGTTTGTTAGAATAAAACCGGATCAGATGGAAACAGCTTTTATTGGAATTAAACACTAATCCAGATCACTGGAACGGTTTTTGTGCATTAATACTTTATATGTTATCAGCATCAGCCACAACGTGTCACTGAAATGATGGGATATGATTCATATGCACTGATATTACAGCTTCACATCGTATCGCTAACATCTATTTAGCAAGTTTAGTCGACAAGAGTGGAATTAAACTAACATATTTTAACGTATAGGGACAAAAAACCAAAACATATTTAGTCCTGATTAACCACCAAATAATAACTTGTTTACAGTAAGGACAGTGCAGAGCAAACTAAACCATCATTCCATTGACAAGCTGCTAGTAATCCAGCTGCTTCATGAAAGAAAATCAATGAAATAAAGATTATTGTCATCTGTGATGAAATAAAACACCTGAAACTAAACTTCCACAGGCAGGACGGATTGAGAAGAAATCTGCTGACTCAGCAGATTGTGACTGCTGACTCAGCAGATTGTGACTGCTGACTCAGCAGATTGTGACTGCTGACTCAGCAGATTGTGTGTTGATGCATAAGGTAGGATGGACTGACGGGTAGCACAGATAAACGGAACGCCTGAACGCTGAGCGGACCGGGACCAGAATGTGAGCTGACCCAGATCTATGTGACTCAGACATGTGATCTAGACAGAACATGATGGCAGAACCAGAACCTGCAGCAGCTGGACCAGGTCAGAACCAGGGACTCACCCCCAGCAGAAGCAGGTTCTTAACTCAGATCTATCAGAACCTCTCTGAGCCGGTCAGGTCCAGTTTATTGGACCAGAACTTTGGTTCTGATCGTCTGTCATCCTGCAGCATTACCTGCCCAGGTGAGATCAGCAGTTGTAGGCTGCAGCCTGGTTCTGCTGGACCTCTAAGAGAACCAGAACCACTGGTTAGTTTCCTCTAGGTGGGACAAACTGGACTGCTTCCTGACCCGGTCACCAAAACCAATCCAGTTCTGGGTCTGCAGGAAGACATTTTGCTGAATGCTCTCACCTGCACAGGTATCTGTGCTGCTACCTGAGTGTGGCTCCGCCCCCTCTCACCTGGAGTCCATCCTGAACAGCTTCAGCAGCTTCTTCCTGATCAAGCAGCTGCCCTTATATGAGCTGCTGGACAAAGACTTCCTGCAGAGCGCTGTGTACCAAGGTAACGCACCTGTCTCACACTCACCTGTCTCACACTCACCTGTCTCACACTCACCTGTCTCTGTCTCCAGGCAGCGTGTACGCTCTGTCTTTCAGAACTCGGATCGACGAGGATAACTGCGTTGCTCTGATGCCAAACGGTAAGCCGTGAGTTCAAGTGACATCACTTCCTGGTTACCTGTTGAGAGCCAGGTGTGTATGTGTTCAGGTCACCTGGTGTTCTCTCTGGATAAGGACACCTTCGAAACTCTGGGCCTTGAGGGCCGACCTTCCAGATCCAACAGAACCAGCAGCAGATACGGTATCGGTTATGGTTCTGATTCTGTGTCAGGCTCGGTCCGGAACGGGTTGTTTACCTGTGTGTACCTGTGCAGAGGTCACGGTGGACCTGAAGGATGGCAGGATGGCTCCGGGTGGGCGGGGCTACCTGAGGCTGCTCCAGGCTCTGACGTCACGCCTGAAGCTGCAGATGGACTTCCTGATCTCGCATCATCCGGGTGACGTGACCTCTACCGACCTCTGACCCCTCGGGTCCCATCCTGGCTGATCGCCCTGTGTCCGGCAGGGGGCAGGGCCTCGCTGCGCCCCCTCCTATCTCGCTGCAGTTGGTCGGAACGCAGACCGGCGGTCGGCTGTCGTGCCCTGAGCCGCTTGGTCTGCCCCCCCCTTACGGTCATGTGACCCCCACGACCTCCTGGAGTGGATCGGCGCCGTGGACGCCGCCGTCAGCCGGTGAGCCTAGCAGCCGTTCCCGCGCTCTGCTGGGTCACGACCGGGAGTCACTCTTCTTCTGTGTTTACAGTGAGAATTCATCCAGTGACTTCCTGTCTACGCTCACCTGTCTGGAACCGGAGGCGACCGTGAGCCGGGCGGTGAGCGTGTCGGCCTGCGGCCTGCTGCTGCCGCAGGACCTGCAGCACCTGGTGGAGGAGCTGAGGTCAGAACACACACATACACAACTCACCTCACCTGAGCACCTTGTGACTCACCTGTCTTCCAGGCGTCACCTGCAGGAGGCCCACACCGACTCCTGGGCTTCTGTGACGGTTCATGGCTTCACCGACAGTCCGGTGTCCTGGGGCGACGGCGAGCGCGATGTCCTGACCGGAGGTCACGACCTCTACAACTTGCTGATGTTCCCCGACCACACATACCGCCTGCACCTGGCTGCTGGGGCACAGAACACCTGCCCGCCTTGAGGCATTCGCCCGCTCTGATGGACTTCCCTACCACCTCCAACGTCCAGCCGGGCCTCAGAGGTGGCGGGCCCCTAACGTCCCAGATTCTGATGGTTCGGTTCTGGTCTGTACTGGAACCAACTGGGCTAGGATCTGAGTTTGGCCTGGATTTACTGGGAGGAGAAAAGTGGACTCGTGTTCTGAACCGCCGGATTTCTTAGGATTCTCTGTCATCTGCAGCTGTTTCAATAAATGGATCCAAGTTCTAGTATTTTGTGTCTATCATCATGGAAAGGGGTCTCCCAACCTGGTCCTCAGGGGCTACGTCCTCCATGTTGAGGCGGTTCCCGGCTCCTGAAGTTCCTAGAGGCTGAGGAAGTGATGTCATCACTGGATCAGTGGGCTGGAGTGGGAACAGCAGGCCCTGAGGACCGGGGCTGGGAGACCCCTTATATTGCAACGTGTTGTGATAATTGTGTTGACACAACTATTAGCGTTAGCATGCTAACCCCTAGGGTCGCATGTTTTTTTTTATTACTGTAAAACATTTTCATGACTTTGATGAACTTTGTCATGTTTTCCATTTCCTGTACAAACAGAAAGTTTGTACAGGACAAACAGGAAGTACAAACTATGTGCAGGAAGTACAAACAGGAAGTGGAAAATAGCAAAATCAGAAACTGAGAACTTTGTTCGTCTCAGAGCAATCGTCAACTGGAAGGACAACATGATGAGAAACAGTCGACTGAACGGTTAGCATTAACTACTGCTAACTGTTATGGGTTTGGCATTAGCTTTTGCTAACTTATGTATTTAATGTTAGCGTCTGCTAACTTTTACACAATAGACTACTAACGCTTATGCATTCGGCATTAGACCGGTTCTGATGGGAGGATTCTGAGCATCAAACCCGACCAGAACATTTTCAGAACCACACAGACAGTCATGTGACTTTAATGTGACACAAGCGCCAACAGTCCCATTTACCCAGAATGCATCAGGAGTGTTCACTGGAGTTGGATCAGACCTACGGGAGGCGCTGCACATAGTCTCAGCCTTTATGGACCAGAACCGCTGGCCAGGTTTAGTCTAGAACCTCCATCCAGGTCAAATCCCATTCTCTCCGGCAGATGTGAGAACAGGAACCTCAGAGGAACCCAGTCCGGCCCGTACAGAACCAAAACCAGATGTATTAGGACCAGACACAACAAGAACCGCCCCATGCTGAACCAGAGTGGGGTGGAACCAGGAGTCCGTCCAGAACAAGCGCGTATGCTCAGACACAATGGGTGACACCAGGACACGTCCACCAAGGCTGGACCACCACATCTTGGTCCTGAAACAGAGGCAGAACCGGTCCGGTTCTGGTTCTAGCAGAGTTCTGTTCTCTTCTGCAGAAACTGCAGGATGGAGTCCGTTCCTTGCAGGGATCCCCAGATACGCTTCAGGGCTTCGCACTCACGCTCGTTGGCTTGCTCCAAGGCGCCGCGGCTGGTGCTCCTCATCAGGGCTTTGGACTCCTGCAGAACCTGCCAGAACCAAAACACACTGACCCACCAGAACCCACCAAGCTGCCGGTAAAATGTGGTTAGAAAATCCCTCACCTGAGAATCGACGGCCACCAGCTCCTTGATCCGTAGCATCACTTCCTGCGTGAACGTTCCCGGCCATAACACCTGCGACACCAGACCCTTAAGACACGCCTCCTGGGCCGTCAGCTTCCTGCCGCCCAGCAGCAACTCGTTAGCCTGCAACACACGAACCAGGGGACGAGAGAGAACTCGTCTTCACTGAACCTGACTAATCAAATCAAATCAAATTTTATTTGTATAGCACATTTCAGCAGCAAGGCATTTCAAAGTGTTTTACATCATAAACACAAAGTCATGCAACATGGAATAAACAATACTTTGTTACATATTACATTTCAAATACAATTCTAAACGTGTGTTTTTAGTTGAGATTTAAAGGATTTCCACTGTTTTACAGTTTTCTGGAAGTTTGTTCCAAATTTTTGGTGCAAACTTCAAAGCCAGGACCATGATGCTGGGCTAGTCCCCAGTCCCTAGTCCCCGGTCCCTAGTCCCAGTCCCTGGTCCCCAGTCCCTAGTCCCCGGTCTCTAGTCCCCAGTCCCTGGTCCCCAGTCCCTAGTCCCCGGTCCCTAGTCCCTAGTCCCCAGTCCCTAGTCCCCGGTCCCTAGTCCCCGGTCCCTAGTCCCAGTCCCTAGTCCCCGGTCCCTAGTCCCCAGTCCCTAGTCCCAGTCCCTGGTCCCCAGTCCCCGGTCCCTAGTCCCAGTCCCTAGTCCCAGTCCCTAGTCCTTAGTCCCCGGTCCCTAGTCCCCAGTCCCTAGTCCCCGGTCCCCAGTCCCTAGTCCCCAGTCCCTAGTCCCAGTCCCTAGTCCCAGTCCCTAGTCCCCGGTCCCTAGTCCCCGGTCCCTAGTCCCAGTCCCTGGACCCCAGTCCCTAGTCCCCGTTCCCTAGTCCCCAGTCTCAACTCACCGAGGCCGGGCCCATAACGCGAGGGAAGGTGAAGGAGCTGCAGCCATCGGGCGTCTGGCCGCAGGAGGAGTATGGCATCTGGAACCAAGCCTTCTCATTGGCCCACACCACATCGCACAGAGGCAAAAGGGCGGCGCCAAGTCCGAGTGCCGGGCCGTTCACTGCCACTACAATAGGCTTCCTGAACTGGATGAAGGTGTTGACGAAAGTCCTGAGGAGACACAGAGGAGGTGACATGGAGGACACGGAGGCGGTGACTTGTAGTCATTGCGTCTCCATGTTACCTGATGGTTTCAGCCATCTTGATGCTCTCCTTCTTCCTGTCATCAGCCAGTCGCCTGATGAAGTACAGGAAGTCGAGGCCGCAGCAGAAGACGCTGCCGACGGCGCCGATCAACACCAGCTTGCTGTCATCGGACGCTGCTGTCGCCATGGCGCTCTGGATCTCCTTCATCACCTGTTAGACAGCAGAGGGTGGGTCCACAGAACATGGCGGCAGTGGGGGCGTGGCCTGGGGGCGTGGCCTGGGGGCGTGGCGGCGATGGGCCGTGGCCTCACCTCCGGGTTGAGTGCGTTGTTCTCAGAGCTCTTGGTGGACAGCAGGATGTAGGTGAAGCCATCTTGCTTTTTCACCACGATGTCGCGGTAGCGGTAGGCGCTCTCCGTCTGGCGGACGCTGACCCTCAGCCGCTTTGTCGAACGTGGAGCGCTCCTCCAGGCGGCGCTTTCCCACGGCTCCGCTTGCCCCGGTAACGGCCTCAATCAGTGCCGTGTTCCCTGGAGACAGAAACAGGAAGTCAGGCCTGAACGCCACCTGGACAGGTAACTTCCTGTGGGAAACGGAACAGTGCTCCAAAGTCTGATGGAAATTTAATAGCAACGGATTATTCTGGTACAAAGCTCTAGAGAACCCAAAGGGGCCGACCAGTTTAAAACGTGTCCAAAAGCAACCAGGCTGCATAAGGACTGGCAGGAATCCAGTAGTGATGTCACAACGCCACGGATTATCCTCCCAACAGAAACTACAATCCGAGCTTGCTATGAGGAACGCTCAAACTTTCTGTCTTTTCTGTATTTTTATCATTTAGCATCTCTAGGCAGTAATCTAGACGGTATCTACAAACAGAATAAAGTGTTGAACTGAATCAGAGGCCAGACAGTGGAGGCTATTCCTGTTCAGCTGTTTACAGATTAGCTGGTGTTAGTAAGACTCACCGGAGCTGCAAAGGGAGCGGACTGCCGCCGGGGTCATGGGGGTCACAGGAGTTGTTGGCGGCAGCTGTGGCAGTGGGTTCTGGTTCCGGGGCCGGGTCCCATGCGGGCCCTCTCCTGGCCGGGCGCCAGCTGGATGGCGGCCGGTTTCTCCAGCAGGGCGACTTCGGGTGGGACCGGGTGCGCCTCCTGAGCGCCCCCCTCCAGGCTTTGCGCCGCCTCACTGGGCGAGTCCTCTGAATCCGGCCGGGCGTTCATGGGGCTCGAGGAACCAGGATCTTGATCCCGCTCTTGGCCAGGTCCACGCCTCGGCGAGCGGGGCCAAAGGAGTCCGGGGTGGGCCTCCGTTGGGGGCCGAGGCTCCGGTCGGACGGCGCCGCAGGGGGGTCCACGGGTGGAGCGCAGCAGGGCGGCGTCCCGTTCCAAGTGCTGTCGGTTGAAGTCGTGGACGTAGGACATGCAGGCGGACAGGTGAGTCTCCGGCTCCCAGGTGTCGCTCTCCGAGCCGTAGCCTCTCCACCTCACCAGGTACTCCACCCGCCCTTTCCTGCTCCGCCGCCTGTCAACGATGCGCTCCACCTGGACCAAGTAGCAACATCAGAACCTCCATCCGACCTGGTTCCTCTGCAGCAACCCAACCCTGGACGAGGCCCGGTTGCACTGCAAAGGAACCAGAACCTGGGTCCGACCCAGATGACCGCCGTTCGGTCAGCTTCCCTCCTATTGGTCAACATGCTGAGCCATTTATTTGCGAACGTTTGTCATCTCTAGCATTTTGTTCAGTGACAATAAAGAGAATCTGAATGAATTAAAGTAATTCATTTACCGCTAATTTTATCGCTCATTTTGGCAACCACAGAAACAAGGAGCTAATTAATTGCAGAACCGATTATTCAGCAAAGGAAGAACCGCAGATTTAGATAAATAAGAGCGGAAGATATAAACGAACTAAAGTCAGAATCAGGTCACCAGTACAACCAGTTCTTCTGGACAGAACCCAAGCTACAGACTGGTTTGTCCTTTAAGTCCTGAGCTTTTAGTCGGAAGAGATGAAGCAGAATAACTGGAAACCAAACAGCAGCTAGAAAAACAACAATAACATCCCCGAAATGTTAATGTTCTCCCTCAGTGTGAAGCATGTAAGGCAGAATCTCGTCCATGTGTTAAAAAGAGACGTACAGGCTCGGCTGACCCGGTTCTTCAGAAACTTTACACTCCAACTGTGTTACCTAGTCGCTACAAACTTCACTAAGTTAACTGTTAGCATGTTTAGCTTTACCTCGTACAACTCCTCCGTGGCCATGGAAACCGTGCGCGCGCACGAGCGGTTGCCAGAAGCCTCTTCAGAGCTGAAGCGGCATGAGAAGAAGGTTCGGTTGTTGGTTCGGAACGGTTCCGGGCTTCTGGTTCTGTCGGGCAAGTAACGGGAAGTTAAGTTTTCTGTCTGTTAGCCGTTAGCTGTTAGCATTTCCTTCCCCGGAAGCTCCCTCAGGGCCTAACTGCCCTTCAGAATAAAAGCCGCTCAGTAGAATAACGTGGAGAAACCGAGAACCTCAAGTTCTAACTTCGGAACCCCGAGCTTCTGGTCACGTGATACGCTGAGCTCCGATGGAAAGACTGAAGATTAAAACACGTATTTTGAAAAATGAAATTGTCTACATAGGCGTCACTCTTTCTCAAATCTAACAAAATGTCCCACATGATGTCACACATTTGTCTGGATTGTGCAGCAAAACGATTCGTTTGTGCTGCTTTTGACTGATCTCATCTGGAAACCTTTTTATTAATATCTTTAAAATGAAGTGTGGTGTATTTACCCCCATGGTTTACTAGAGTTGGTACAGTCCATTGTATTCATCGACGTAAAGTTCTGTCTCTATGGTTACCCTGAACGTAGCACAACAATAAAGAGCAATGGACGTAGCTCGAGCCTCCTCTGGTTATTAAGACACTACAACTGGCGACGAGGATACTTTTCGGAGGAGAGAAGACGTCAAGTGTCAATTCTAGTGAGAATAATGGCTCAGGTTGACAAAATAGATGACTTCAGACCCGAGGTGGAGCCGTGGACAGCTTATATCGAGCGTCTGGAGCAATACCTGGAAGCTAACGACGTTGACAGAAAAGCACGTGGCGGTGTTGCTAAGTGTAATGGGTGCTAAAGCATACGGACTTTTACGAAACTTAGTACAGCCTGAAAAACCAAAAGACAAGACATTTGGCGAGATTGTGGGCATTTTGAAAGAACACTATGAACCAAAGCCCATATTAGTTGCTGAACGTTTCCGTTTTAATAGATGCAACCAAAAGCCGAGTCAGACTGTTGCCCAGTATGTCGCAGAGCTAAAGCAACAAGCAGCTAACTGTGATTTTGGTGCGTCACTGGATCCTGCACTGAGGGATCGGTTCGTAAGTGGAATAAAAAACGAAGCGTGCCAGAGGAGGTTACTTTCTGAGGATCGGCTGACCTTCACCAAAGCTTTTGAGATTGCTCTCAATATGGAGACTGCAGACAGAGATATTTTGTAAACACTGACCGCTTCCATTCGCAATGAAGGAAAAGGTGGAAAAAGAACTCGAAAGACTGGAGAAGAGTAACATTATTACACCTGTGAGACACAGTGAGTGGGCAGCACCGATAGTGCCGGTGTTAAAGAAGGACACTTCTATTCGCTTATGTGGGGATTACAAGGTGTCAGTGAACCAAGCCCTTGAAGCCGATACGTACCCTCTGCCACGTTTGGAGGAACTACTGGCAACTCTCGGGGGAAAGTACTTCTCTAAGATAGATCTGGCAGCAGCCTATCAACAAGTACTGTTGAATGAGGACTCCAAGAAGTACACAACTATCAATACTCATAAAGGACTGTTTGTTTACAACGGGCTTCCTTTTGGAATCAGTACAGCTCCATCAATTTTTCAGCGCATTATGGAAAACATAATGAAAGGGTTACCAGTGGTGGTCTACCTGGATGACTTGCTCATCACTGGACGCTCACAAGTAGAACATCTGAGCAACCTGGAGAAGGTCCTGCAACGCCTTCAGGAAAATGGCCTGCGAGTAAAACGTTGCAAGTGTGAGTTTAACAAGCCACAAATTGAATATCTGGGACACGTCCTGGATGAACATGGAGTCCACCCTTCAGAAGATAAGGTGAGGGCAATACAGGATGCTCCTGCTCCTACTAATGTGAAAGAACTGCAAGCATTCCTGGGACTTGTTAACTATTATGGGAGATTTGTGCCAATGCAGAGCACGGCCCTAGCTCCACTTTACAAGTTACTGAAGGACAGTGTGTCTTGGAGATGGACTGCACCAGAGCAGGCAGCATTTGATAGATGCAAAGATCTGCTGACAAGTGATCGGGTGCTAGCGCACTATGACTCCAACCTACCAATCACTTTAGCATGTGATGCTTCTGCATATGGCATCGGTGCGGTTATACAGCACACAATACCGAGTGGGGAGGAGCGGCCAATAGCATACGCTTCCCGAACACTGTCTCCAGCAGAAAAAAAGTACTCTCAAATAGAAAAAGAGGCTCTTGGACTGATTTATGGGGTAAAAAAGTTTCACCAGTACCTATGGGGCAGGCATTTCACCTTAGCAACGGACCATCGCCCCCTGCTGACGTTATTTGGTGAGCACAAGAACCTACCTACCGTAGCTGCAGCACGCATTCAAAGGTGGGCTATCATATTGTCAGCATATGATTACCACATTGTTTTCAAAAAATCATCAGAACACAGCAATGCAGATGGGCTCTCTCGCTGTCCTCTGCCAGAAACAAGTGACACTGGAACAGCATCGAGTTCAGCAGTAGTACTCACTAACTGAGCATTTTGAAAGAGCTCCACTAAATGCGACCCGAGTCGCTCAGGCCACACGCACAGACATGGACTTGTCGAAGGTTTACCAGTATGTCATGGAGGGCTGGCCTACTGTCACAGATGAGAGTTTGAAGGCTTATTACCACAAGAGAAATGAGCTTTCTACTGAGATGGGTTGTGTTTTGTGGGGAACCAGAGTGATTATACCCTTGAAAATGAGAAAGAGTGTATTAAATGAGATTCACTCTGGTCATCAAGGAATCGTAAAATCCAAGGCCTTAGCTCGCAAATATGTCTGGTGGCCAAATCTGGATCATGACCTGGAACAGGTCTGCAAAACATGTGAAACATGTCAGCTGAAACAGAAGATTCCACAGCATGTTCCGCTGCATCCTTGGGAGTTCCCCGGTGAATCCTGGAAAAGATTACATGTCCAACATGCTGGACCTTTCCTCGACAGCATGTTCATGATTGTGGTTGATTCATATTCAAAGTGGTTGGAGGTGTTTCATGTGCCACACATCACCTCACAAGCCACGGTGACGAAACTGAAGAGACGGTTTGCTTTATATGGACTTTCTGAACAAATAGTCACAGATAATGCCACCACTTTCACTTCTACTGAGTTTCAGACGTTTGTGACACAGAATGGCATTTTGCACACAAGTGCACCGGGTCACCCTGCCACAAACCGTTTGGCTGAAAGATATGTGCAGACGTTTAAAGTGGGCATGAAAAAGCTGGCCAACCGCTCATGTAGCATCGAGGACAAACTTTCATTGTTTTTGCTACAGTACCGTGTTACACCTAACTGCACAACAGGTCAGTCTCCAGCAGAAATGTTTTTGCACAGACACATCCGTACCAGACTGGATTTTCTTAAACCTAACACCAAGGAGACTGTTCGCAGGAAGCAGTATCGACAAAAAGCTCAACATGACTTCACAGCCGTGGACCGTTCCTTTTCTGTGGATGATGCTGTGTATCTTCGCAACACAGGGGGAGGAGTTCACAAGTGGACACCTGGACAGGTTGTAAGACAAACTGGCCCAGTTTGACTTGAACACTGCACAGACGATATGGGGATCAGCTTCGTAACCAAATATAGAGGAACCTGAACCATCGACACAAGAGCAAAGTGACATAAATGTTACACCTGAACAAAGTGCTCTGGACTCTGGGTGCATCCTCCTGTTTCCCCAGATCCTCCAGTGGTTGTGAGGCGTTCAACACGACTACGGAAGACACCGAAACGTTATCTTGAATAGCCTTCTGTTTATCTAGGCATAGCAGTTATGCATGTTAAGTTTTGTTATTATTCATGTCACATACAGGTTACATCTGAGTTAGATGCACAGGTAAACAGATGGGAGAAAATATCTTGATTACCAAGTAAATGCATATTTGGGTCATTGTTTGGTTCTACATGAAAATGCACTTAAGCTGAAATAAGTGACCTTAGTTTATTTTAGTTAATAGAGATAAAAATGTTATTGTTATCTAAAGGGGATGACCTGATAATCATGTTTCTGGACTGTGGGACGAAACTGGAGGGAACCCAGCACGCACAGGGAGAACACGCAAACTCCATGTAGAAAGACCCCGGGCCGGGAATTGAACCCAGGACCTTCTTGCTGCAAGGCAACAGAGCCTTGCGGCCTGTTGCGTTGCGGCCTGTTGCCTTGCGGCCTGTTGCAGCTTGTTGCCTTGCGGCCTGTTGCCTTGCGGCCTGTTGCCTTGCGGCTTGTTGCGTTGCGGCCTGTTGCCTTGCGGCTTGTTGCCTTGCGGCCTGTTGCCTTGCGGCCTGTTGCCTTGCGGCTTGTTGCGTTGCGGCCTGTTGCCTTGCGGCCTGTTGCCTTGCGGCCTGTTGCCTTGCAGCTTGTTGCCTTGCGGCCTGTTGCAGCTTGTTGCCTTGCGTAGCGGGTGCAGCCCTCCACCCAGATCAACTACAGAAAACAAACGTCCCTTTAGACTTCATGAGCCACCGTAGCTGGGCGTCATGGCAGCAATGAGCCTCAAGTGCTGCTAACGCTCCTATGTGCAGCGATTACACTGGGGTGATTGGCAGTTTCTGCTGCCACTGTGTTGTGGGTCAACACCGTTCCAAAATTAGAAACATCCCATCATGAAACCTGTGTTGAATGAGCTCCACTTGCAGTTGTAGTGACGGCACAAATGAAGCAAGCCAGACTTCTATTTCTTTTCCCATCATTTCTATCCATTGGGAGCAACAATCTTCAGCCGCCAGGCTCTTTACAAATTATAGTTCGCTTGCAAAAGAGCACATATTAAAAAAATCTCACCAAACATAAAGTCTGCTTTTGTGGCGGAGCAACCAGGCCAAGCAAAGGACTCTCCTGGTGGGAATGAAGCCTCAGAGACATTTCACTGACTTATGATTTTAATTGGGATTAAAACAGACACAACTGAGCTGACTAATGAAAGTTCCTGTTCAAAAGTACATCTGGGTCAAACCAGAACCTTTTCTTGAAGATCTACATAACTGGACCGAAAGTCTAGTTCCTCCACATCCGCTCAATCAGACTTTTTCTCTGACAGTTTCTTCTTGCGTTGCATCGACGGCGCCAGTAGAGGAGTGTCTTCGTCGTCATCAGCAGAACCGGGTCGGTTCTTGATGCAGAGGTAGCAGAAGACGCAGCCGACCGCCAGCGGGAAGCCAATCAAGAAGCAGCCGAGCACCGGGGCGTCCCT
>NW_026562584.1:0-27500 GCF_027474105.1 Poeciliopsis prolifica | reverse complement strand
CCAGAACTGTACTCCATGTCTGGTTCTGACTTACGTGTCATCCAGCTCCTCCACAAAGGCTGATCCCAACAGAACCGGTACCAGCAACAGACCTGGGGATACACAGGACAAACATGATCAGAACCGGTACCAGCAGAAGGCCGTTGGAGTGGCAGAGGTTCTGAGCTTCTGGACCGGTTTCCATGCTTCCCTCAGCTCTGGCGACCTGTTCCAGGTCTGGTGACCTGGTGAACCTTGAAGCATTGACTAAAGGTCCAGATCCGGACCCATCTGGACCAGCTGGGCTGGTTCTGAAATGGGTTCTGGAGGTCAATAGATGTTCAGTTCAGACAAACGTCTCACTCTGAGTGTTTTCCCGAACACTGAGCTCTGATTGGCTGATTGGTCTCAAACAGACCAACCAGAAGTGACAAAAATGTTTTTTTATTTTAGTCACGTGTCTTTACATTTACTCATTTGTTGCCCTTTGACCTTATATTAGTAGACAAGCAGAACCACCAGAGGTTCTGTCTGGATTTGGTTCTGATTCTGTCAGCCGGGCAGTCCAGAACCAGAACCAGTGAGGTGAGTGGAGGACGTACCTGCGAGCAGAACCGAGCTCCTCTGGGCCGCCATGTCGACTGCAGCAGATGAGCAGCTAATCTGCTGAGGCAGCTAATCCCTCAGATTAACCGGGTCAGAACTTTATTGAGCAGTAAGAGGAGATGACCAGCAGGCAGCACAGCCCGGTGTGATGGAGCCCAAAAACACAAATCACATTTCTGCTGTTTTAGCTTCGCGGCTTCCAGATAATCCAGGTTATAACCTCATATCATCACATGGAAAGATCCAGGGGAGGTTCTGCTCGGTCCATGCTGCAGCTGGCTGGGGTCGTGCTGCAGCTGGCTGGGGTCGTGCTGCAGCTGGCTGGGGTCGTGCTGCAGCTGGCTGGGGTGGTGCTGCAGCTGGCTGGGGTCATGCTGAGCTGTTTCTGGGGTCAGGAGGCTGCAGGACAAACTGACTCCTGTCTTTCTCCTTGTGTTACTTCAAGGCTCCACTGGGCTGTGCTCTGATTGGCTGATTGCTCTGGTTCTGATCCAGACACGTTCTGTTTTTTTTCAGATCCGGTTCTGGTCCTGATAGAACCTGAAAGACTCAGTTATTTTAATAAATTTGTTAAAATTCTTCTTCAGCTCATATTATTACGTCATAATAATTCAATGTATACATATATATAATATTTTCTGTACTTTATATAATAACGTTCACAAAATATTTTTTTAAAAAAAGTTCAATAAAGTTTTGTGTAAAAAAAAAACTGGATTCCTTGCGCAGCTGGTCTGCGCAGCTTCCGGTTTCGATCTAACTCGTTCCTCTGTATCCGGATCGGAACCGGGACGCTCCAGAACCGGATCGCAGCAGGTGAGTCCACCTTTGTGTCCATGGTAACAGCAGACCCATTTCCGGGCCGAACCGGAACTCGGAGCTGCAGGTCCGGCACCGAGCCAGGGGTCCGTCAGGATCCTGGACCGGGTCGGACTGAGATCGGCCTGGTTCTGTTCACCGGGATCCAGAACCAGAACCGTTGCCTGTTAATGCAGCAGACCAGAGATCTTCATCCCGGAGAGATGATCACTCTGTCATAAATCATAAGTCAAAGTTCATTTTCTGCTGAGCTGATTGTTCCAGAATGAATGAAGGGTTGATCGGGACTTGATTTCATATCAATGCACCGGCGGATCACCGCTCGGTAACTCGGCGCCTCCGCTGAAGTAAATAGATCCTTCATATCCCAGACTGATCCAACAGCTTCACTAACAAAAACATGTTTTATTAAGTTTGGTGAAAGTAAATACTAGAAAAAAATATGAATCAAAACCAAACATGCGATTTCCTTTTATAGAATCTGTCATAAAATGGCTCCTTAAAGGATGAAAACTGAATTATATGATTATTAAATCAAAGTTTTATGATAAACTGCAGCAGCCTTTCTGAGTCTCGGTCAGCGGGAGGGTCAGGGGTCACCGGCAGAACCTGACTGACATTTTTTTATTTATTTTTTTATTACCATCATATTCAACAAACATGTCTCAGCATCAGATGAACACAGACCTGATAAACCCGAAGAAGCCGAACCAGGCTGATCCATACGGACAGAGAACAAAACACCACATCGAGTTTCAGATTGTTTGGCCTTGAATTTTAGAGATGAGAAGAGGCGACAGAGTTCCTCAAGATGGTTTAAGAAAACCACATTTATGAATGAAAACTTGCCCTGGATAGTAATCAATCAATCAATCAATCAAATTTGATTTGTAAAGCTCATTTCAGCAGCAAGGCATTTCAAAATGCTTTACATCATAAACACAAAGTCCTGCAACATAGAATCAACAATATATTAAGTCAAGTTCCATCATTACATTTTTAATTGATTACTTTTCAAATCAAACTAATCAGCTGGGTTTTTAGTTGAGATTTAAAGGAAGTCAGGGTTTCTGCTGTTTTACAGTTTTCTGGAAGTTTGTTCCAGATGTTTGGTGCATAGATGCTGAAAGCTGCTTCTTGGTTCTGGTTCTGGATGCAGAGCAGAACCAGAACCAGAACCAGAACCTGAAAGTCTGGAAGGTTGATAAAATCTCTAGTTTTTAGTTCTAATAACTGAAGCTGAGCATTGACTCTAGATCTATAGCTCTAGATTGTTCCTCTTTAGGTCCAAAATAATGACTTCAGTTTTGTTTCTGTTCAGCTGGAGAAAATTATGACATTTAGTTGCCTTTCATATTTATTTTTAGTCCCAATAATAATAATAATGTCTCTCTTAGGAAATTCAGGTAAGTTTGGAATATTAGGGAAAAACCAGTAATGAACATGATAACAGAAAACTTTACACACATTCATAGAGAAGATGTTCAATATCACCGCCACAAAATAAACGTATATCATCATCAACAGGAAATCCAATCTGAGGATTCATTAGATCAGGGGTGTCCAAGCTACGGCCTGCGGGCCAACTGCGGCCCGCGGACCAGTTTCTATTGGCCCATAGCAAACTCTGAAAATATAACTGAATATGGAAAAAGCTTGAGCTCAACTCTGTTGCACTTCTCAGTTTCAACACTAGATGGAGCCAGCCACAGAAATAACATTAAGCAAGGAAAACTTTTACTGAGTCACCAGAAATGGCAACACCGAAGAAACGCAAAATAGCAAGTGAGTGGAGGACATTTCAAATACGGTGGGAAGATTAACTTTTTCAAAGAAATTAACGGACTTTGATTTGCAATGAATATGTTGCTGTGATGAAAGAGTATAATGAGACCAAACATAGAGCAACACATCGCACACTGGAAACACAGAAAGTCAAGCAAATGGCAGCTAGCCTGTTAGCTCAACAGCAGGTTTTTTGTGCTAATAAAATACAGGAAACGCCACAACAGCGAGTTATGAAGTCGCTAAACTTATTGCCCAGCACGTCAAACCGTTTTCAGACGGTGATTTCATAAAGCAGTTCCTCATCAAAGGCACACATAATGTGTCCAACAACAGTGTCTGATTTCAACAATGTGAGCTCATTCAGAAACACAGTCGTGCGGAGAATAGAAGACTTGTCAGCTGCCCTGAAACTTCATCTGAGAGACAAAACTTGTGCTTTTGATTTTTACTGGATAGCATGAGATGAGAGCTCAGACGCCACAGACACTGCGCAGCTGCATACAGGCAGCTGAAAAGATGGGGCTTAATTGGGACAAGCTCTGCGGAGTAACAACAGATGGACTCCGGTCATGACGGGCGAGCGCAAAGGTAAAAGAGAGCAGAGGTGAGGCTGTTAGGATGAACTGTATAATCCACCAAGAAGCGCTGTGTGCCAGGGTTAGGGTTAGTGTTAGGGTTAGTGTGTGCCAACACTGTCCAGCTGAGCGATGTGATGAACTCTTATTAAAACTGTCAACATATTTCAAGCTCCAGGAATGACCCACAAAGATTTTCAGGCTCTCCAATCTGACGCTGAAGACGGGGATGTTCTTGCACTCTGATGTGCTGCTGCAGCGCTTTTATGCGCTGACATCAGAAATCGACCAGTTTTAAAAGAGAAGAGTGCTTTTGATTTTTTCATGAACTAAGTGACCCTGTAGCTGCAGAACTGGCATTTTAGTTGATCTGGATCCACTGAACAAGAACCTAGAAGGAAAGAACAGCTGCATGCGCATGAAAGCCCTGAGCGCTAAGCTCCACCTAGTGGAGACAGACTGAATGTCACCCTCTAGTGTCTGTGGCCCTTTGCTTGTTTGTCTGTATTTGGCCCTCAATAAAACGTTTGGACCCGCCTGCATGAGAGGTTCTGGAGGATCAGGACCAGAACCACAGCGCTCTGCAGGGGGCACTGTGGGCACCTTTAGCATCTGCTCTGGGATCTTCTGGAGTTTGACCCCTGACGATTGTGAAGGCAGGACCAGGCAGGTTCTGGTTCTGACTCTGGTCCAGCTTCTGGTTCTGACGTGCTTTAATCATCTCCAGATGACCGCAGGCAGCCAATCAGAGAGCGGCGGCGGCAGTGATGTCGTGGGTGGCGCAGCGCTACAGTGACATCAGCCCGGTGACTCTGCAGGTGATGGGCGGAGCCATGAGCTCCAGCCTGTACTGCCAGCAGGTGGAGGGTCTGTCGCAGGTGGAGTCCTTCCTGGTGGAGCTCTACCGCTGCAAGGTGTGTCAGTTCACCTGTGGCCTGAAGGCGGCCATCGGCAGCCACCTTCTGCTGCGCCACCACCCCGCCGCCCTGACCTGCCTGACCGGACCCGACGGTCAGCAGGTGAGCCAGGAGGAGGCGGAGCCAGAGTCGCCCTACCGGCTGAGTCTGGACGGAGAGTCCAAGCACAGCAACGAAGACGAGGACTTCCTGCTCTACGACATGCTGGGCGGCATGAGCCCGCCCACCTGTGACATCAGCACAGAGGAGGGGCTTCAGGTGGCACACACCTGTGAGGTAACACACAAACACACACACCTGTGAGGTAACACACACACACACACACTCACACACACCTGTGAGGTAACACACACACACTCATACACACACCTGTGAGGTAACACACACACACACACACCTGTGAGGTAACACACACACACTCACACACACCTGTGAGGTAACACACACACACTCACACACACACACACCTGTGAGGTAACACACACACACACTCATACACACACCTGTGAGGTAACACACACACACACACACTCACACACACACCTGTGAGGTAACACGGCCATGTTGGACCTTCTTCTTCTGCGGTGCTGCAGGTCAGCACTCTGTTTGAGGGGTCCTCCATGTTCCCCCTGAAGGGGGCGCCAGTGGAGCTGTCCTGTCCCGCCACGCCTCCCTCCACCCTGGAGCAGACGGACCAGTCCGCCCAGTCCGCCCACCTCATGACCCTGGGACTCTGTCGCATCTCCTCCGTCAGACCTCCGCCCGCCGACGGCCGAGACCAGAGGGCAGGCGAGGCTCCGCCCCCAGGCCGGTTGCCGTGTCCCCTCTGTCCCTGACGCTCCCGTCAGAACGCCTGCTGGACGTCCACGTCCGGTCGCACCGAGCCGCCGGCGGCTTCGGCTGCAGCCGCTGCGGCCGAACTGCCGACAGCTGGGAGGCGCTGGAGCCGCACTGCAGGAGGCGCTGCAGGAGGAAGGAGGAGGAAGTGGAGGAGCAGCAGGACGGGTGGAGGATCTTTGGCTGCTCAGCGTTCCGATTGGCCTTCAGACAGGTGGAGGGCCCGGCTGACTGCACCACAAGACACAAAGAGGGCGGAGCTTCCTGATGGGTGAGTCATTTAACATCAAGAGGTGTCTGGAGCAGATGGTTTAGGGTGGAGCAGATGGTTTAGGGTGGAGCAGATGGTTTAGGGTGGAGCAGATGGTTTAGGGTGGAGCAGATGGTTTAGGGTGGAGCAGATGGTTTAGGGTGGAGCATAAAACCTTATTGAGTTTCATCTCGTTTCAAATCTAATCCTGAAAACTTTGAGTTTTGTTTTGGCAGCAGAGCGTCTCCTATTGGTCGACCTCTGAATCTCCCCGGGCCAACAGCCAATCAGAAAGCATGTGATCCGAGCAGCTCTGTTCCCAGTCTAACCAGTTTGTGCCAGTCTGGTTCGTCCCAGGTCGTCTCACCAATCAGGAATGAGGAGCAGGTGAGCCTCACCTGCTCTCTGTGCCACAGGTAACTACATTACCCATAATTCACCACTACAGCCAGAGCTGGGTTCCTGGCCGCCACACCTGAGCACCAAGGTGTTTCCCTCGACAGGAAGTTCTCCTCTAAGCTGACTCTGAGACGACACCTGGGCGTCCACGGAGCGGCGAAACCGTTCACCTGTCCTCACTGTCCCTACAGCAGCCGGCTGAAGGCCTCGCTGAGGCAACACCTGAGAACTCACACAGGTAGCACACCTGGGACCGACGCAGGCAGCCCACCTGGGTGGTGACCTTTGCTCAGGAAGCTGTTCCTGTGTTTGCCCAGGTGAGAAGCCGTTCAGGTGTGCCGAGTGTCCGTACGCCTCCATCGACCGCAGCTCCCTGCTCAGACACAGCAGGACTCACAGCCAGGTGAAGCCGTATCGCTGTCAGCTCTGTGGCTACAGCAGGTAAGGCACCTGTTAGACACGCCCACTTCATACCCGTCTGTGTTTTAGTTCCTCTGTCTGAATATTGCGCCTGCTGGTTACCATGGTAACCTGACCATGTTTATCACCATCAGCATCCAGAAGAAGAGCCTGGACCTCCACGCTCGCCGCCATCACACAGGTGAGGTGTTTCCATGCCAACTGTGTGAGTACTCCAGCCCGGACCGCCAGCTGCTGCTGAAACACACGCGAAGACGCCACGCCCCCCCTCCCTGATCCCTGCAATCTGATTGGCCCGATACCTCTCCAGGTGCTGCTTGCATGTTTACCTGGACGAAATATTCTGACTTTTACTGGACATGAAAATAAAGACGTGAAAAAAAGTTCTTTTATCAAGTGAAAATTTGTAACTTCTGAAAACACCTGGAAAACACCTGGAAAACACCTGGAACACCTGGAACACACCTGGGACACCTGGAACACACCTGGGACACCTGGAACACACCTGGAGCACACCTGGGCAGGTTTGGGTCAGAGTTCCAGGTGAGCAGGAAGAGGCCGCATTAGGAGGACCTGCCCACCTGGGTATCAGAGCAGAAGAGTTGAGAAACAGCAGCATTAGCTCCAGAGGACCCTGATGACATCATCATGGTCACATGACCCCGGCCAGCACACCTGGTCTTGGAGACAAAGCTGAGGGTTACTGTGTCTTTAAGGATGCGCCCTGTAGGGGGAGCTAGAGCTCCACTAGCCACCTGGGTGACACTTTATTTGACAAAACTGACATGACAATTCATGAACATGAACGAGTCTTTATGACTGATGTCATGAAACGTCATTTGGTAAATAATGACACTTTTCATGCTAAGTTGCTCTAAATTAAAATGAAATTAAAAGTCCCACATTTGCATTAAATTGTCATTATTTTTCTTTGTTCCCTCTGCTGTCTGGACGGTTTGCCCCAGGTACCAATCGCATAAAACCCGCGTTTCCTCCCAGCATCGATAGACTCAAGTATAGAAGATGGACCAGACAGGGAGTCACCATATTTAATTAATTACATTCTGTAATATAATTAAAGATGGGCAGCTAGTAAAATTTGAGGATCTGTGTTGGATTTATGAGGTGGGGAGTGAAGATTTCTACCGTTATTTGCAGGTCCAAAGTTTCTTTACGAAGGAAATAAAAATCCCTGATTCGGAAGCAGAGCCAGGAATAGAACAAATTTTTATGGATTCATATGCTGGTAGAAAAACAAACGGCATCATTGGCAAATATTACAGATACTTAATATCAATTAATGAGAAGTCAGCTGATGCAATAATTTCACCTGAGGCCTGGATGCAGATTTGGAGGAACTTTGTGAACCACAAATTCTTTCAATCAATCAATCAATCAATCAATCAATCAATCAATCAAATTGTATTTGTATAGCACATTTCAGCAACAAGGCATTTCAAAGTGTTTTACATCATAAACACAAACTCATGCAACATATAATAAACAATACATTGTTCCATATTACATTTCAAATCAAACTCTAATCAGGTGTGTTTTTAGTCGAGATTTAAAGGAAGTCAGGGTTTCTGCTGTTTTACAGTTTTCTGGAAGTTTGTTCCAAAGTTTTGGTGCATAGATGCTGAAAGCTGCTTCTCCTCTCTTGGTTCTGGTTCTGGGGATGCAGAGCAGAACCAGAACCAGAACCTGAGAGTCTGGAAGGTTGATACAACAACAGCAGATCTTTGATGTATTGTGGTGCTAAACCGTTCAGTGATTTATAAACTAACAACAGTATTTTAAAATCTATTCTTTGAGCTACAGGGAGCCAGTGGAGGGACTTTAAAACTGCTGTTATGTCTCTATCTTCCTGGTTCTAGTGAGAACAGGAGCAGCAGCTTCTGATCAGCAGCTTCTGGATCAGCAGCTTCTGGAGGATTGATTTGTTGGACAGGCCTGTGAAGACGCTGTTACAATAATCAATGTGACTAAAGATAAACGCATGGATGAGTTTCTCTAGATCTGGCTGAGACATCAGTCCTCTAATCCTGGAGACGTTCTTCAGGTGATAGAAGGCCGACTTTGTTACTGTCTTTATGTGGCTCGCAAGGTTCAGGTCAGAGGTCATCACTA
Organism: Poeciliopsis prolifica; assembly: GCF_027474105.1. Lineage (NCBI taxonomy): Eukaryota > Metazoa > Chordata > Actinopteri > Cyprinodontiformes > Poeciliidae > Poeciliopsis > Poeciliopsis prolifica. The sequence continues at coordinate 18,780 of NW_026562584.1, read as the reverse complement.
CTCCAAGGTTTCGGGCTGATCGCTAGTTTTTAGTTGTAATAACTGAAGCTGTGCATTGAATCTAGATCTATAGCTCTAGATCTATAGCTCCAGCTCTAGAGCTATAGATCTAGAGCTATAGATCTAGAGCTATAGATCTAGAGCTCTAGATCTATAACTCTAGATCGTTCCTCTTTAGGTCCAAAAATAATAACTTCAGTTTTGTTTTTGTTCAGCTGGAGAAAGTTTTGGCACATCCACACATTTATCTGTTCTAAACATTTATTCAGTGATTGGATGGGGTCAAAGGTCACCTGGTGACATCGTAGTGTAGAGCTGTGTGTCATTCGCACAGTTGTGGTAGCTAATATTATTATTTCACATGGCGCCATTTCTGCTGGAAGAATCCAATCTGATTTTTTTGCGCCAAAGCAGAGATGGAAGCTGGTTGGCTCCCAGTCCTCGTGCTGGAGGGGCTAGGGTTAGGGTTAGGGTTAGGGTTAATCGTCCAATAGCTGCGGCGTGGGACCGGGACTGTCCAGAGTTGAAGACCTTCTGGAAGGACGTTAATGGAGTAATATATGGAATTATGGGTATAACCATAGATTTGTCATTTCTTGCTATGTACCATGGAATACTTCCTGAGGGACTCAGTGATGGGGACACGTACCTGTTGAAGATATTTCTGATCGCAAGCAAGAAAGCGATGACTAAATGTTGGCTCCAGTCTAAACCTCCACCCTGAAGCTTCTGGTGAATATTATAAACCTGATCCACGATATGGAAATGTTGACTTTTACAATACGGCTCAGGAAGGAGAAGGGACAGAAACTTTGAGAAAGATGGGATTATTTTAATATCAAAGGCTTTAACAGTTCATTTCTGTTCCTCCACGTCATTCGAACAGAAAGCTGGGAGCTTTTATCTGTTTACTTTGAAATGTCTGTAAAAGTGGAATCGTCATCAGTATGAATGCTGCCACCTGCACAAGCCCTCAAGTTTGATTGTGAATATCTGTATGTTTAAAAACAAATAAAAATAAAGTTTTTAAAAAATCTCATTATTTACAAAATAATGCAAAACTGGCGTTTTTAATGCAACTTTGCTTGAAATTGTTGCGACAGTCATAAAGATTGGTTCACGTCAGTCTTATGCAGCCGGTCAAAGTGTTAGCGCCCCCTGCTGATCAGAACTGAGCATGTGCAGCAACAGCCTCAAGCTGCTGTGTTCACTGACCTGTAGATGATGTGGGAAATTTGATTTACTAAAATACAAATAAACAATGAAGGATTTCTGAAGATGTAATTTAACTCTTTAGTTGCTTTTCCATAACTTAGAAAATGTTCCAAACCAGAAGAATCACTTCGTATCGACACGGTGTTCATATCGGTCCAGAGTGTCCCCCAATCGTCCATCAGCTGATTGACCGATCGATCTTCTAATGGGATGCTAATGTCCTCAGGCTAACGTCCTCCTCCTGCTGTCCTGTCACCTAGCAACACTGTCCAACTATCTGTCCAACCTGTCCTTAGTCCAGTCCCTTCCTGCGACTCTTCCAGGAATTTCTGCTAATTATAAATAATTATTGATTATTTGTTAACCAGACTTCTGGATCAATATCCAAGGCGGCAGTGAGGTTCAGTTTCTCTTTGCAATTTGGAGAATTTTCAAAAATATTACCATAAATTCACATCATCTTTTGACCACAAACATCATAAAAACATGTCAATTATGCAACATCATATCCCACAAAAGTTCATTGACTATTGATTTGGGTTTTCTGTATTTATTCACTTCCTGTGTCGTCTTGTGTTGTGTCCCGGTCGGGCTCTGGTCCCGGTCGGGTTCTGGTCCCGGTCGGGCTCTGGTCCCGGTCGGGCTCTGGTCCCGGTCGGGCTCTGGTCCCGGTCGGGTTCTGGTCCCGGTCGGGTTCTGGTCCCGGTCGGGCTCTGGTCCCGGTCGGTTCTGGTCCCGGTCGGGTTCTGGTCCCGGTCGGGTTCTGGTCCCGGTCGGGCTCTGGTCCCGGTCGGGCTCTGGTCCCGGTCGGGTTCTGGTCCCGGTCGGGTTCTGGTCCAATGGTCTGCAGCCACAGCAGATGTTTTGTCTGATTCTTATCAACTGCATGATTGTTTATGGAAACGTTGGTCATTTTTCACATGAATCTGTTTCCAGATTCTTCTGATTTTTCTTCTTTGAATCTTTTAAACTAAGAGCTTTGACATGTCAGCCAGTCTGACGCAGGACAGGTTGGACTCAGGTAGGCCTTTATGTGGTCTTTCTGCTGGAGGTCAGAGGTCGTCCAAGGGGTCTAGTACCAACTGCAGAAGTTCCTAAAGCTGAATGTGAAGCCAGTCTGGATCTGGTTAGTTTGTTTTTAGATATTTGTCCTCCTAATCGGCAGAACTGAGGGTTCTGACATCATTAGTCTCCAAATAATCAGGCTGCCTCTGCTCCAGATGTTCATTTACCCTCGGGGTATTAGCGCTCGCTCCATTACCCCCCGCTCCTCATCAGTCGATGGAGCGACATAAAAAGCTCAGAGTTCTTCCTGCAGACAAACATCCAGCCGACATCCACTGAGCGTTCACACCGACTGATCCAGTGACCCGGCCAGAACCAAAGACCCAACCAGAATCAGGAACCATCAGGGTCCAGGAACCATCAGGGTCCAGGAACCATCAGGGTCCAGGAACCATCGCTGTCCCTGCAGGATGGCGTCTGACGGCCCCCCGGCAGGAAACTGCACAGATCAGCAGAAACCCCTGCAGATGCTCGTTCCCACACACCGCCCGTTCCCTACCGTGGACGTTCCTGCGCATGCCCATTACATCATCGGCTGTGTGATCCTGCTGGTGGGAGTGACGGGCGCGCTGGGCAACGCGCTGGTCATCTACGTGTTCTGTCGTAGCAAGACGCTGCGGACGCCCAGCAACCTGCTGGTGGTCAACCTGGCGGTGGCGGACTTCCTGATGTCGGTGACGCAATCTCCGGTCTTCTTCGTGGCCAGCCTGCACCGCCGCTGGGTGTTCGGGGAGTTTGCCTGCGAGCTCTACGCCTTCTGCGGCGCTCTGTTCGGCATCGCGTCCATGATGACGCTGACGGCCATCGCCGGGGACCGCTGCCTGGCCGTCACGCGGCCGCTGGCGCTGCTGGGCGGAGCGAGCCGCCGGCGGCTGTGCGTGGCGGCCGTGGGGGTGTGGCTGTACTCGCTGGGCTGGAGTCTGCCGCCGTTCTTCGGGTGGAGCGCCTACGTCCCGGAGGGCCTGCAGACGTCCTGCAGCTGGGATTACATGAGCTTCACGGCGCCGGTGCGCAGCTACACCGTCCTGCTCTTCGTCTTTGTCTTCTTCATCCCGCTGGCCGTCATCGCCAGCTGCTACCTGCTCATGTTCTGGGCGTGCGGCGGGCGGCTCACGAGGTGAAGAGGCTGAGCAGCGGAGAGACCAGCAGGGCGTATGAGCGGCTGCGCGGCGAGTGGCGGATGGCCCGAGTGGCCCTGGCAGTGATTCTGCTCTTCATCGTGTCTTGGTCGCCCTACTCTGCCGTCGCTCTGACCGCCACCGCCGGATACGCCCACCTGCTGACCCCCTACATGAACTCGGTGCCTGCAGTCATCGCCAAGGCCTCCGCCATCCACAACCCCGTCATCTACGCCATCACGCATCCAAAGTATCAAGCTGCCATTGGTCGACACTTCCCGCTGTTGCGCGCTGTGCTGCGGCTGCACGAAAAGGACCTGCACTCGCCGTTCAGCTCCAGCACCGCCTCGTCTCGCCGCGCCACGCTCAGCGGTTCGCCAGGGGTCCGGCTGGGCCGCGAGGTCCGGACCAACGGACGCTGGACGCAGAGCCGGCTGTCCTCAGCTTCTGACAGCGACTCCTGCTGGACGGAGAGCGAAGCTGAGTCAACAGCCATCAACCGCCGGACATCCACCCAGGTGTCAGCTGAGCCGTCTGACCCCGCGTCTGACCCCGCGTCTGACCCCGCCCACATGAGCCGTCTCATCGAGTCTGGACCGAGAGACAGCGACTCACCTGAAGGGGGCGCTGCCATGGCAACAAAACCTCTGCTGTCTCCAATGTAATGCAGGAGCCAGCGTCATAGCTCCGCCCCCTGCAGCCAGGTCATAGCTCCGCCCCCTGCAGCCAGGTCATAGCTCCGCCCCCTGCAGCCAGCGTCATAGCTCCGCCCCCTGCAGCCAGGTCATAGCTCCGCCCCCTGCAGCCAGGTCATAGCTCCGCCCCCTGCAGCCAGGTCATAGCTCCGCCCCTCCTCAATGGCTTTTTCTGTTTCTTCAAATTGATGAATAAAGAACAGCAAAGGTAAAACTAACTAAATGATTTGTTTGATTTTGTTTCCTCTGTTCAGTCAGTGAAACTTTGGTTTTTAATTCATGACATTAATGCATGAATATATTTATGTAGCACATTTTCAGCAACAAATGTTTTTACAGACAAAAAGTAAAGAAGCCCACATTGGTTCCCTTATGTTTAGTAGAAATAAGTATTTCATAATTTATAAAGTAGTTGGAGTTTCTCTGGATTGTTGACCTGATAAAAACTAAAATTATTCCTGCTTTAGTCTCACCTGGTTGTTCCTGCAGCAGGATCCAGGTCCTCTGGTCCCCTGGTCCTCTAGTCCTCCAGGTCCTCTGGTCCTCTAGTCCTCTAGTCCTCTGGTCCTCTGGTCCTCCAGGTCCTCTGGTTGATCCAATCGGAGGTTTTGGATGTTTTGCCCTCAGCTCTGATTTCTGACTGGAAGCTTTTCAAACATCTGGATCATTTTTACTGTTTCTGATGTTTCTGATGTTGGTTTCATGTTTTCTGTGATTTCATGTCTGAAAACCCTTTTAGAAATAAACTTTACTGAAAATTCTCCATAGTAACCCAGAAACATCCCATAATAACCAATAGTTGAATCTGCAGCTGATATTAAATATTAAGGTCACCAGGATAATTTTGCTGCTGCTGCGTGACCTCTGACCTCAGAGGTGAAGTGTGTCAGTGGGAGGCGGTAACCATGACGACCAGGCCGTGGCAGGCTGTTTTTTCCTCTTTTGACAGGAAGTGAGAGCGACGCGCCGCATCGCGTGCCAGCGCCTCAGCCTGAGCGCCGTCGCATGAGAAGCTGCGACCGCAGACACAGGGGGGAGGGGAACCGACCCGAAAACATCAGAACCGCTGTAGACCGGACCACCAGAGACCACTACTGCCAGAACCTCTGAACACGACCAGAACCGCTCTGATGTGATGACATCACTGCCGTGTGATGTCATCACATCAGTCTGGACCAGAACCTCTGAGGGACGGTTCTGCTGAGGGCCCTGTTCTGACCCGGTATCAGCAGAGTGTGTGTGAGAGTGTGTGTGTGTGTGAGTGTGTGAGTGTGTGTGTGTGAGTGTGTGTGTGTGAGTGTGTGAGTGTGTGTGAGTGTGTGTGTGAGTGAGTGTGTGTGTGTGAGTGTGTGTGTGAGTGTGTGTGTGTGAGAGTGTGTGTGTGTGAGTGTGTGTGTGAGTGTGTGTGTGTGAGAGTGTGTGTGTGTGAGTGTGTGTGTGAGTGTGTGTGAGTGTGTGTGTGAGTGTGTGTGAGTGTGTGTGAGTGTGTGTGAGTGTGTGTGAGTGTGTGTGAGTGTGTGTGTGAGTGTGTGTGAGTGTGTGTGTGTGTGTGTGAGTGTATAACAGGAAATGGAGGTGAAGCAGAACATCATGTTCAGATCTACAACTGAACAAAAACAAGCCGGTTGAGGAAGGGGGGGTTATGAACTCAGAACCAGTTCAACACCAAGATGCTGCAGCAGTCTAGTCAAAGCCCAGAACCTGACTCAGATCCGGAACCGGAGCTGACGGGCCGGGTCACAGAGATCCCATCAGAACTTCTCTGATTCTATATCTATAATCTGAAATGAACTTCAATTACCATGACGACATAGATGATACACAGCTCCACACTATGTCACCAGGTGACCTTGACCCATCAAAGGGGTCACTGACCAGATAAATGTATGGAGATAAACAGGTTGCAACAGACTGGCGACCCGTCCAGGTGACCCGCCTCTCGCCCGGAACGCAGCTGGAGAGGAACCAGAACCTCCCGACCCGTTAGAGAGATGATCAGAAAATGGATGGAGATAACAGGAACAACCTAGAGCTATAGATCTAGAGCTATAGATCTAGAGCTATAGATCTAGAGCTCTAGATCTATAGCTCTAGATCTAGAGCTCTAGATCTAGAGCTATAGATCTAGAGCTATAGATCTAGAGCTATAGATCTAGAGCTCTAGATCTAGAGCTCTAGATCTAGAGTCAATGCTCTGCTTCAGTAGTTCCATCTGTAGACTAGAGATCAGGCTGACCTCTGACCTCCAGAGCCACATAAAGCCGGTTCCAGTCGGCCTTCATGCAGCTGCAGAACTTTCCAGAACCAGAGACTAAAATCTCTCATCAGAGAAACTTTGATTCCTGCAGGATCTGATGACAAACCAGAACCTGCAGCTGGAGTTCTGACCAGAACCAGGAGGACAGAGACGCGGCCCGGTTCTACACGGCCCGGTTCTACACGGCCCAGTTCTACACGGCCCGGTTCTACAGTTTAAAGTTTAATTTCTAAAACTCTGAACAGATTCCAGATCTGCTGCTGCTGGATCATTCTGCTGGTTCTGGTTCTCCATCAGAACCATGAATTGATCAACATGTTAGATGAAGATTGAGATGAGCACTGATTGATTATTGGCGACTGGTTTTTGCTGGTGACAGTTGGCTCCTCCCCCAGCTGGCATGACGCCGCGTCGCTCCTTCCTCTTGTGCGTCACGCTGTGGTTTAACGGACAGAAAGTGAGAAGAGAAGCAAACAGTCAGAATCTGCAGAGCAGAGGAGCGAGCATGGTGAGTCCACACCGTCCATCCGTCCGTCTGTCCATCCGTCCGTCTGTCCATCCGGGTTTCGCTCATCACTTCATCACAAAGCAAGAAATGAGAGAAATGAGGCTGAATGTGTAGAAAGTTTTTCTAGAACCTGAAACATTTCAATGTGTCTTCAAACTCTGAAGTCAGCTTTATCAGCTCACTGCCTCCTGCTTATTCTGCTGTTGTTGTGTTTTATGCTGCTGCTGGCAGGTCAAAGGTCACAGCTTTTAACCTCAGTCAGTTGGTACATTGGGTTAAACTTGACTGTCGTCTCGTGTTCTGGTCCAGAGCCATGAAATGTTTGGTGTCATGAATGCAATGTTTTAACGCAAACAAAGTTTTACTGTGAGAAATGATGTCATGGCAGCAGTAAACATGAGTTTTGAAAGAGTTGCAGCAGAAATGATGCACACAGCAGTAAACATGGCTGTTTCCAGATGGATGACCTCATCACCGTAAACATGACCTCCATGGATGACATCATGACAGTAATGACGACAGAGGTGAGTATTGACGGCGTTCATTTCCACGCTGACGCGTGTCAGGTGAACTCAGGTGCGTCTCGTCCCCTGCCAGGTTCCCTCCATCAGCACCGAGGATTACTACGACTACGAGAGCGAGAACTTCACCGACCTGCTGTGCGACCGGCAGCAGGTGCGCGAGTTCCGCAGCCGCTACGAGCCGCCGTTCTTCTGGATCATCACCCTGGTGGGCGGAGCCGGCAACCTGGCCGTGGTCTGGATCTACCTGAGCTCCGGAAGCGGCTGAAGACCATGACGGACGTGTACCTGCTGAACCTGGCGGTGGCCGACCTGCTGTTCCTGGTGACGCTGCCGCTGTGGGCCACCGAGGCGTCGCACGGCTGGATCTTCGGCCGCGCGATGTGCAAGATCAACTCCGCCCTCTACAAGGTCAACCTGTTCAGCAGCATCCTGCTGCTCACCTGCATCAGCGTGGACCGCTACATCGTCATCGTGCAGACCACCAAGGCCCAGAACTCCCAGCTGGAGCGGCGGCGCTGCAGCCGCGTGGTGTGCGCCGCCGTCTGGCTGCTGGCCCTTCTGCTCGCCACGCCAGAACTGGCCTTCGCCGCGCCCGCCGCCGCCGGATCCTCTCCCTACTGCAGAATGGTTTACCCGCCCGACATGGGCAACCGCACCAAGATCCTGGTCCTGTCCCTGCAGGTCAGCATGGCTTCTTCGTGCCCTTCATCGTCATGGGCTTCTGCTACAGCGTCATCATCGCCAAGCTCTTCACCACCCGAAACTTCGAGAAGCACAAGGCCATGCGGGTGATCCTGGCGGTGGTGGCGGTGTTCATCGTGTCGCAGCTGCCCTACAACAGCATGCTGGTGATGGAGGCCACGCAGGCGTCCAACATGACGCTGACGGACTGCGAGCAGGTCAAGGCCCTGGACAAGGCCGGCCAGGTGCTGAAGAGTCTGGCCTACATGCACGCCTGCCTCAACCCCTTCCTCTACGTGTTTGTGGGCGTGCGCTTCCGCCGGGACATCGCGCGGCTGCTGCGCTGCTGCCTGGGGCGGCCCAGCAAGACGCCCCTGGGGAAGAGCAGGAGCCCCCTCAGCTCCACCCGCGTCACCGTCATGTCGGACAGCGACACGTCGCAGGCCCTGTCGCTGTAGGAGAGACGTCCGTTTCTTAGCTTCAACCGAGACGCACCTGCTTCATTTCAGGCATCCACTACCCTGACCCCAACCCCAACCACAACCCTGACCCCGACCCTAACCACAAAGTTCACACTGGAAGAGCTGCAGCGACCCAACAGAACCAGAACCGCCACAGACACCTGGAGCGGCTGCTGGACTTCATGACCTTCCTGCTTTGCCTGGAAGGTGTCGGTTCGGTTCGGTCCAGACTCCAACTCGAATCCCCAGAACCAGAAGCTGTGAAGAGTCGCTGTCCTTGTTTTGGGGGTTTCAGAGTTTTGGGGGATTTTCTCAGGAACTTTTGTGAAGCTTCATGATGAGCAGAACGCGTGACGTCTGGTCACGTGACCAAACTGAGACAAAGTTTGTGTCTTATGACTTTGTGTTTTTCTGAACCGCTAACTCATGCTAACATGCTACCAGAACCAGACCGGCCCGGTTCTTTGCTGCTGTAAACATCCTGTACATATTTCTGTGTTGTTGACTGAGAATAAACTGATGAAAGTCTCAGAGTCTGTGATCATCAGCAGGAAGTGATGCAACGCCTCAGGCTGCTTGGTTCACTTCCTGTTTGTGTTTTCAAGCTGAACTTTGTTCTCCATCACAGATCAGATGTTTGATGGGAACAAAAACAGAAAGAGGAAGCAGAAGAACCGCGTGACGCAGGAGGACCCAACCGGGCCGAACCGGGCCGACCCGGAATGAACCTGCAGACAGGAAGTGCATCAGTGCAGCACTGACTAGAACCTGTGGTTAAACCGCCAACTTCCTGTCAACCAGGAACCAGGCTGAAACCAGAACCAGAACTCTGATCCTGGAACGAGAGAAAAAGGTTTGGAGATCAGAAGTCATGAGGAATGAAGAACAGAACCGGAACCAGAACCAGAACCAGTAAAACCTGATCAGCAGCGTTACGACCGATCTGCTTTCCATGGTTAGCACAGAGCTGTCCTGCGGTTTCTAGATGCGGATCGGGTCCAAAGCGCTGGAATGAAATGTTTCATGACCTCCAGCTCTGCTAATTATTTACCATCTACTCAGGAAGCGCAGCAGAGGAGCATCGAAACGTCGCAGGCCCCTCCAGGACTGCAGCTTGACACCTGTGGCCTAGTCAAAGTGTTTAGCGACATCCATATAAACACAGGGTGTGGAAGAACCACAGCGCTGGTCCTGGTTCTGTTGGACCTAGGTGCCTCCAGCCATAAACTAGAGATCAGACTGACCTCTGACCTCTGACCCAAACCTTCAGTTCCAAAGTAGATCTTCTACCAGCTGCAGGATCAGCTGGTTCTACATCATCTAGTTCTACATTCCTTCACTTTGAACACTGAACACATTGAAGATCTGCTGCTGCTGGACCAACCTGCTGGTTCTGATCTACATCAGAACCAGAACCAGACATGGAGAAGCAGCTTTCAGCTTCTATGCTCCACTAATCTTGAACAAACTTCCAGAAAACTGAAAAAACAGCCGAAACCCTGAGTTCCTTTAAATCCAGACTGAAAAGCAGCTGGTTAGAGTTGCTATGTGGTCACAGTGGGAAGAAAAAACTGAATTCAACAGACGTCACATTAAAGCTGTTGAGTTTCTACATAGAGATATTTATTGACTGACCTTTGGTTCAAACAGGAAGTGACCACTGAGCTAAGCTGCTGCTGCCGATTGTTGCCAGGTCTGCCTTAAAATCAGACTTTTCATGGAAACCTGGCAACCACAGCCAGCAACCCAGAGTCCAACTTTTAACACATTCCAAGTCATCTGGGGATACATATCGATACCATCACATCACACAAATCACCATACGAGGTCATGTCATCCCCAGGTGAGTCCAGGTGGGTCCAGGTGAGTCCAGGTGAGTCCAGGTGAGTCCAGGTGGGTCCAGGTGGGTCCAGGTGAGTCCAGGTGGGTCCAGGTGGGTCCAGGTGAGTCCAGGTGAGTCCAGGTGAGTCCAGGTGGGTCCAGGTGGGTCCAGGTGAGTCCAGGTGAGTCCAGGTGAGTCCAGGTGGGTCCAGGTGAGTCCAGGTGGGTCCAGGTAGGTCCAGGTGAGTCCAGGTGGGTCCAGGTGAGTCCAGGTGAGTCCAGTGGGTCCAGGTGAGTCCAGGTGGGTCCAGGTGAGTCCAGGTGGGTCCAGGTGGGTCCAGGTGGGTCCAGGTGGGTCCAGGTGAGTCCAGGTGGGTCCAGGTGGTCCAGGTGGGTCAGGTGAGTCCAGGTGGGTCCAGGTGAGTCCAGTGACTCATGTTGGCTCAGACTAAAGGATCAATGAGGCCACTGGGGTTTCCATGGCGATGCAGAGCTCCAACCATCAAGAGGGTTGCCATGGTGATGTGAGATGGATCACCAGGAATTGCTCAGATGTTTTCCTCCGGATCTTTCCAGGTTTTTCCAGGTTTGTCCAGGTTTTACAGCATAGAAACCAGGGAGCAGGTGAACCTGCTTCACCCCTTCAAGAACTGCCCCAGGTCTATAACTGCCCCAGGTCTATAACTGCCCAGGTGTTTGCCCCTCCTGGTTGGTTCTAGTGCCAGTTAATTTGCTGGTCTGCGTTTTGAGTGAAAGATAAGATTCATGATTCATAATGGATGATCATCATCTCCATGCATCCCGTTCTGTTTCTGGGTTCCTGTCACTTTAAGGCTTCATGATGTCATCACCACGTTCTGTTTCTGGGTTCCTGTCCTTTAAGGCTTCATGATGTCATCACCACGTTCTGTTTCTGGGTTCCTGTCACTTTAAGGCTTCATGATGTCATCACCACGTTCTGTTTCTGGGTTCCTGTCACTTTAAGGCTTCATGATGTCATCACCACGTTGTTTACTGGTCATTTGTCACATTAATCAGTTATGATTAATCACATTAAGCTGATTACTGGACAAACAGTTGTCAACCAGAGCTCAGAGTTGGATCCACTTTATGTTCTATTTCTATAAATATGTTTTGAACATTTTGTTGATGATCTGCTGCTGAAGGTTCACTGGAGAGAAGAATATTGCAGAAATAAGGAGGAAGCATCGCTGCAGGTTTTAACTGGATATTTATTCAGTGTTGCATCAACTTCTATAATGTCGATTGTTGCAGCAGACGACTAGGGTCACTGATCAAAGACATGATAATCAGTCTGGTTGAGACAAAAGCTCAGTGATGATTTTGACTTTATTCACTGAAAGAATTATAAGTACTAGAAGCATGTAGACAGTTAAACATGATATGACATCATAACCTCATCAATCTGTGCAAGTTAAGTTTTGTTTTCCGTTTCTAAACGCTTCTTTTTGACTCGCACCTTCATGATTTGTCTGTTGAACTTAAAGGCTGCTACGCTGGCTGTTAGGGGGGCAGCCATTTTGAAAATCATTTCATGTACGATAAAGACGATCTGGTCCTTTTGTCTCCCTGCAGCCTGACAGCCGAGACCCGACTGGTTGGACGGGTCTCTCTTGAGTTTGGAGATGAATATCTCTTGGTCATATCGTGAGGACTGATCTCTGCCATGATGTGCAGCAACAGAGTCAAGTCGTACATGAAGTTTCCCTCTTTTCATCGGGTTCTGGTGGATTCGCCATGATCCAGTGGATCCCATCAGGACGGAGCCGGACGAAGACCAATAGGAGCTCCAGCATGTTTAGTTTTGTTTAGTTTAGTTTGTTTAGTTTAGTTTGGTTTAGTTTAGTTTGGTTTAGTTTATGTAGCACCCCACTGCTCGTCACCTAATAACTGGGACAAGAACTCCAACTCACTGATGGGGTGCTATTTGGGTTCGTTAAGTTCTGGTAGATACCACGCAGGTTTACCTATGTAGAGTAAATTGTTACTCAGCCAATCACCTTACCCAACTTTGATGCAACATAAATAACTCCAGGCAACCAGCTAACTGAACAGTTTCTTTTAATAACAACTTGAGGAAATAGGGTTTTAGCTCACAATGCCCCGAAATAATCAAAGGAACTGAACTTGAGCAAAGTTATTAATTCACAAAAGTAAAGGTTTCCCAAAATAAAATAAGCCGAAAAGGCTCTTTTCTTTTCAGTCCCTTTTGTTTTCCTCACTTTAACTTTTTGTGTTTTAAGGAAAAACCCACCTTACTTTAACCTATGTCTTAATACAACCAAAATGTAACTTTAGTCACCAACAGAACTCCATACATTTACCAAAAAATTACCGTTTTAAAACAATATCACACATGGGCCCATACTCTCACACACACACTGTCCGGTACCGGTTAAAGTTTCCGTTGCAGGCCTGATGAAGCTAGGGTGCGATGGCGTCCCGACACTCCTCTTCTCTCAATTTGAACCAGAAAATAACTCAAACCTGCTCGCTCCGCCGTCGTCCTCACCGTCAAGGTTGCTTCGCGAGTCCAAATTTCTTTGGCAACTTTGCCACGCAAGTTGCAGGACTACTCCTCCATCGCGCTGAAATCCATGTCGCCGTGTTTCTAGGTTCCTCTTCTCGGATCAACCGCAGTTTTTTCCTCCTTATTTTCTCCACAGAACCCTTGGGCTGGTATCCTACACTCCGTGTGCAGAATCACTGGTACAAAACATCCAAAAAATACAGTTCTTTCTCCAACCTTAACTTCTAGAAACATTAGCATCGGCCTCCATTAACTTCCTCCCTCCCTTTCTCTCCCCCGCGTTCTTTTCGCTTCTCCTTCCCATAATCCCCTTCTACTGGGCCTTTTTTTCTGTGTTGAGTTCACTTGTCCCTCGTTAATTTAAACTACCTTTCTGTTTTGTCACGTCTTGGACTTTTGATGATCTAGGTGAGATGCTCATTGTAACATTCTTCTTGCATTGATTTTCTCAGGATAAAACTCTGGATATCTGAAGTCTGACGTCGTATGATTGCTCTTTCTCCCTGGACACATATACAGACGCAAGAATTCGGGACAAAGAAGAATTAATTAAAGAGCTGTTGTGAGATACTATTGTTTATCTATAGTAACAGCAGTTTGGGTTCCTGCCCACTGGGGCGCTCTAAAGAACTATACAGTGATAAACGAGTTCGAATAAGAGTATGTTCATGTTGTTAGTGGAAGGCTCGTGCTAATAAAGCAAGCCCGACTTTTCAACTGTTGATGGCTACACTCGTCTTCCCTCATTTCATGACAAGAGCTAAATCAAGTTATTCCTCTTTTTAATTCTTAACAGTATGTACTTAACAGTATGTACTTAACAGTATGTACTTAACAGTATGTACTTAACAGTATGTACTTAACAGTATGTACTTAACAGTACATACTGTTAAGTACATACTTAACAGTATGTACTTAACAGTATGTACTTAACAGTACATACTGTTAAGTACATACTTAACAGTATGTACTTAACAGTATGTACTTAACAGTACATACTGTTAAGTACATACTTAACTGTACTAACAGTATGTACTTAACAGTACATACTGTTAAGTACATACTTAACAGTATGTACTTAACAGTATGTACTTAACAGTACATACTGTTAAGTACATACTTAACAGTATGTACTTAACAGTATGTACACAAGAACCTACTGTTAAATATGTACTGGCTTTCTGCCAAAGTTTTCTTTGGCTTTCTGCTTTTTTCATCATTTCTCCCATTACTACTGTGTTTAGTTTAGTTTGTTTTAGTTTAGTTTGTTTAGTTTAGTTTGTTTTAGTTTAGTTTCGTTTGTTTTAGTTTAGTTTGTTTTAGTTTAGTTTCGTTTGTTTGAGTTTAGTTTGGTTTAGTTTGTTTTAGTTTAGTTTGTTTTAGTTTAGTTTAGTTTGGTTAGTTTGTTTGTTTAGTTTGGTTTAGTTTGTTTTAGTTTAGTTTGTTTTAGTTTAGTTTAGTTTGTTTTAGTTTAGTTTGTTTAGTTTGGTTTAGTTTAGTTTGTTTTAGTTAAGTTTCGTTTAGTTTAGTTTAGTTTGTTTTAGTTTAGTTTAGTTTGGTTTAGTTTAGTTTGTTTCAGTTTGGTTTAGTTTAATTTAGTTAGTTTTAGTTTAGTTTGTTTTAGTTTAGTTTGGTTTAGTTTAGTTAGGTTTAGTTTAGTTTGTTTTAGTTTAGTTTGGTTTAGTTTAGCTTGTTTTAGTTTAGTTTGGTTTAGTTTAGTTTGTTTTAGTTTAGTTTCGTTTGGTTTGTTTTAGTTTAGTTTGTTTTTGTTTAGTTTAGTTTGTTTTAGTTTAGTTTGGTTTAGTTTCGTTTGGTTTAGTTTAGTTTGTTTTAGTTTAGTTTCGTTTGGTTTAGTTTAGTTTGTTTGAGTTTAGTTTAGTTTGGTTTAGTTTAGTTTAGTTTGTTTTAGTTTAGTTTAGTTTGGTTTAGTTTGTTTAGTTTAGTTTGTTTTAGTTTAGTTTAGTTTGGTTTAGTTTGTTTTAGTTGGTTTAGTTTGTTTAGTTAGTTTGTTTTAGTTTAGTTTAGTTTGTTTTTAGTTTAGTTTGTTTTAGTTTGGTTTAGTTTAGTTTGTTTTAGTTAAGTTTCGTTTAGTTTAGTTTAGTTTGTTTTAGTTTAGTTTAGTTTGGTTTAGTTTAGTTTGTTTCAGTTTGGTTTAGTTTAATTTAGTTAGTTTTAGTTTAGTTTGTTTTAGTTTAGTTTGGTTTAGTTTAGTTAGTTTAGTTTAGTTTGTTTTAGTTTAGTTTAGTTGGTTTAGTTTAGCTTGTTTTAGTTTAGTTTGGTTTAGTTTAGTTTGTTTAGTTTAGTTTCGTTTGGTTTGTTTTAGTTTAGTTTGTTTTTGTTTAGTTTGGTTTAGTTTAGTTTGTTTTAGTTTAGTTTAGTTTGTTTTAGTTTAGTTTGGTTTAGTTTCGTTTGGTTTAGTTTAGTTTGTTTTAGTTTAGTTTCGTTTGGTTTAGTTTAGTTTGTTTGAGTTTAGTTTGTTTGAGTTTAGTTTCGTTTGGTTTAGTTTAGTTTGTTTTAGTTTAGTTTGGTTTAGTTTAGGTTTTTTAGTTTAGTTTAGTTTGGTTTAGTTTCGTTTGGTTTAGTTTAGTTTAGTTTGTTTTAGTTTAGTTTTTTGGTTGTTTAGTTTAGTTTACGTATAGTTTGGTTTGTTTTAGTTTAGTTTGGTTTAGTTTGTTTTAGTTTAGTTTCGTTTGGTTTAGTTTAGTTTGTTTTAGGTTAGTTTGTTTTAGTTTAGTTTAGTTTGGTTTAGTTTCGTTTGGTTTAGTTTAGTTTGTTTTAGTTTAGTTTCGTTTGGTTTAGTTTAGTTTGTTTTAGTTTAGTTTGTTTGAGTTTAGTTTAGTTTGGTTTAGTTTCGTTTGGTTTAGTTTAGTTTGTTTGAGTTTAGTTTCGTTTGGTTTAGTTTAGTTTGTTTTAGTTTAGTTTGGTTTAGTTTCGTTTGGGTTAGTTTAGTTTTGTTTAGTTTAGTTTAGTTTGTTTTAGTTTAGTTTAGTTTTTTTAGTTTGTTTTAGTTTAGTTTGTTTTAGTTTGGTTTAGTTTAGTTTGTTTTAGTTTAGTTTCGTTTGGTTTAGTTTAGTTTGTTTTAGTTTAGTTTAGTTTGGTTTAGTTTAGTTTGTTTTAGTTTAGTTTAGTTTGTTTTAGTTTAGTTTGTTTTAGGTTAGTTTGTTTTAGTTTAGTTTGTTTTAGTTCGTTTGGTTTAGTTTAGTTTGTTTTAGTTTAGTTTCGTTTGGTTTAGTTTAGTTTGTTTTAGTTTAGTTTGTTTGAGTTTAGTTTAGTTTGGTTTAGTTTCGTTTGGTTTAGTTTAGTTTGAGTTTAGTTTTGTTTGGTTTAGTTTGTTTTAGTTTAGTTTGTTTTAGTTTGGTTTAGTTTGTTAGTTTAGTTTAGTTTGTTTTAGTTTAGTTTAGTTTGGTTTAGTTTGTTTTAGTTTAGTTTGTTTTAGTTTGGTTTAGTTTAGTTTGTTTTAGTTTAGTTTCGTTTGGTTTAGTTTAGTTTGTTTAGTTTAGTTTAGTTTGTTTTAGTTTAGTTTAGTTTAGTTTGTTTTAGTTTAGTTTGGTTTGTTTTAGTTTAGTTTAGTTTGTTTTAGTTTAGTTTAGTTTGGTTAGTTTGTTTTTAGTTTAGTTTGTTTTAGTTTGGTTTAGTTTAGTTTTTTTAGTTTAGTTTCGTTTGGTTTAGTTTAGTTTTTAGTTTTAGTTTAGTTTAGTTTGTTTTAGTTTAGTTTAGTTTAGTTTGTTTTAGTTTAGTTTAGTTTGGTTAAGTTTGTTTTAGTTTAGTTTGTTTTAGTTTGGTTTAGTTTAGTTTGTTTTAGTTTAGTTTCGTTTGGTTTAGTTTAGTTTAGTTTGTTTAGTTTAGTTTCGTTTGGTTTAGTTTAGTTTAGTTTTTTAGTTTGGTTTGTTTAGTTTAGTTTGGTTTAGTTTGTTTTAGTTTAGTTTAGTTTGTTTAGTTTAGTTTAGTTTTTAGTTTAGTTTGTTTAGTTTAGTTTGTTTTAGTTTAGTTTAGTTTTTTAGTTTAGTTTAGTTTGTTTTAGTTTGGTTTAGTTTGTTTGTTTTAGTTTAGTTTGTTTTAGTTTAGTTTAGTTTGGTTTAGTTTGTTTTAGTTTAGTTTACTTTGGTTTAGTTTCGTTTAGTTTAGTTGGTTTAGTTTAGTTTCGTTTAGTTTAGTTTGTTTTAGTTTAGTTTGGTTTGTTTTAGTTTTAGTTTAGTTTAGTTTAGTTTGTTTTAGTTTAGTTTAGTTTGGTTTAGTTTGTTTTAGTTTAGTTTTTTTTAGTTTGGTTTAGTTTAGTTTGTTTTAGTTTAGTTTCGTTGGTTTAGTTTAGTTTAGTTACGTTTAGTTTGGTTTGTTTTAGTTTAGTTTGGTTTAGTTTGTTTTAGTTTAGTTTAGTTTGTTTTAGTTTAGTTTAGTTTGTTTAGTTTAGTTTGGTTTAGTTTAGTTTGTTTTAGTTTAGTTTAGTTTTGTTTTAGTTTAGTTTAGTTTTGTTTTAGTTTGGTTTAGTTTGGTTTAGTTTAGTTTGGTTTAGTTTAGTTTGTTTTAGTTTAGTTTACTTTGGTTTAGTTTCGTTTAGTTTAGTTTGGTTTAGTTTTTAGTTTCGTTTGGTTTAGTTTAGTTTGTTTTAGTTTAGTTTCGTTTGGTTTAGTTTAGTTTGTTTTAGTTTAGTTGTTTTAGTTTAGTTTAGTTAGTTTTAGTTTAGTTTAGTGTAGTTGTTTTAGTTTAGTTTAGTTTGGTTTAGTTTGTTTTAGTTTGGTTTAGTTTAGTTTGTTTTAGTTTAGTTTCGTTTGGTTTAGTTTAGTTGTTTTAGTTTAGTTTCGTTTGGTTTAGTTTAGTTTGTTACGTTTAGTTGGTTTGTTTTAGTTTAGTTTGGTTTGTTTGTTTTAGTTTAGTTTAGTTTGTTTTAGTTAGTTTAGTTTGTTTTAGTTTAGTTTGTTTTAGTTTAGTTTGTTTTAGTTTAGTTGTTTTAGTTGGTTTAGTTAGTTTGTTTTAGTTTAGTTTGTTTTAGTTTAGTTTAGTTTGTTTAGTTTAGTTTGGTTTGTTTAGTTTGTTTAGTTAGTTTGTTTTGTTTAGTTTGTTTTAGTTTAGTTACTTTGGTTTAGTTTGGTTTAGTTAGTTTGGTTTAGTTTAGTTTCGTTTGGTTTAGTTTAGTTTGGTTTGTTTGTTTTAGTTTAGTTTGGTTTAGTTTTGTTTGTTTTAGTTTGGTTTGTTTTAGTTAGTTTAGTTTGGTTGTTTTAGTTTAGTTTGGTTAGTTTGTTTTAGTTTAGTTTGTTTCAGTTTAGTTTGTTTTTAGTTTAGTTTGTTTTAGTTTAGTTTACTTTGGTTTAGTTTCGTTTAGTTTAGTTTGTTTTAGTTTAGTTTCGTTTGGTTTAGTTTAGTTTTGGTTTAGTTTGTTTCAGTTTAGTTTGGTTTAGTTTGTTTCAGTTTGGTTTTTTAGTTTAGTTTGGTTTAGTTTAGTTTGTTTAGTTTGGTTTGTTTTAGTTTAGTTTAGTTTAGTTTGGTTTGTTTTAGTTTAGTTTGGTTTAGTTTGTTTTAGTTTAGTTTGGTTTAGTTTTGCTGCCGCTGCACAGATTCAGTTTCACCTGCTTAAAAAAAGGTCACAGAACTAAATCAGGTTTTCCATATTTTTCCCAAATGTTTCTTCTCGTCTTCTCGGTTTGGTCAGAAGCTGCTGAGCGCGTGCAGCTCCGATCTATTCCCCGTGACCCCTGACCCCGCTGCTGATGCAGCTGAAATGGGACTCCGTGTTTCCACCAGAACAAAAGGCGCCACGCTGCGCGGCACAAACAGCTCCAGGACAAAGCGGGCCGTGTTTCCAGAACTCCGTCTCCCATAAATCCCGGAGGCGAGCCGCCGTGGGGGGTTTGATCGCGGGAGCCGCCAAGCGCCATGCCTCTGCCCGACG